>NC_029774.3:101832011-101858586 GCF_000817695.3 Arachis duranensis | reverse complement strand
TTTAAATTAAGCAACAATTATCAATACTATATAAGGGACACACTATTCCACTAAGAATAATTGCCATAAGGAATAATTTTTCAATTTTCTATACTAATATTAGAAAGTTTATATAATACTATATAATAATATTATCATTATCAATACTATATGATATCAAAAAAAAAAATACCGTGCTAATATAATATTATTAATATTATATAAATCATCTTTGTATTTATTTTTCTGTGCGTATATAATATTTAATTAACACATTAAGACGTATATAATATTTTGTTAATACATATATAATATAAAGTGATTTACAAATTATTATTAATTCATATATAATGTATAATTAAATTTAATAAATTCAATCAGAATAAACAATAAATTATTTATTTTATTTCAAACTTTATAAATGAATAAATTAATTAATTAATATAACAAATTACAATTAATGTAGTAAATTTAATTAAGTAATATATATTATAATAAATTATATTAATATTTAAATATCTAATCAAATCAATTAGCTGATATAATTAAGTCATGGTAATAAATTGTATTGAATGAGTTAAAATAATTCAATCGAGAAACACTCTCCAGAGCATGCCACGTCAGCTCCATCATTAAGTGTAGACATCTGATTTTTATATAATAGAATAGGTAGAATAGATATTAGAAAGTTTATATAATACTATATAATATTATTATCATGATCAATACTATATGATATCAAAACAAAAAAAAACCTGTGCTAATATAAATCATTATTGTAATTTGGTTGGGAAGCGAGCCTAACTAAAGTCACCCATTCGCCCACTTGTTTTATAGCATTTGATCAGAAGAACAAAGTATTTCATTCTCCCGTGCGGTGTAACACTGATTCAATCCCAAGTCTCAACCATGGCGTTGTACGTGCTATCTCGCCGTTCATCACATCCCTCCACTTCCCAATTCTTCCTCGCTCTCCGTTTCGCCGCATCCTATTCCAGATCCTATTCCTCTTCCTCCTTCAGGGAAGAAAGAGACACCTTTGGACCCATTCAAGTTCCTTCCGACAAGTTCGTTTTCCTCTTCTTCTTCTTCTCTTTACCTCTCTGTCCTTTATTTATAAATCTAACTTGTTCGTTTTGTGTGTGGTTGCTTGCGCTGTTAGATTATGGGGAGCTCAAACTCAAAGATCCCTCCAGAATTTCGATATCGGTGGCCCCCGTGAACGCATGCCTGAACCCATCGTTCGTGCCTTCGGCATCTTGAAAAAATGCGCTGCTAAGGTTTACCATCAGTTAATTATACTCTTCACTAGTTTCTCATGTTCTTGTTTATTATTTTTGTGAATTTTTTCCTTAGCAATTGTTTTTTTTTTCGGATCTAATTATATGCACTATAAATGCCAGCGTAAAGTTTCTGTATTTTTATATTTTACACAGGCATTTTTAGGGTTTGTTCATATATTTATTTGTTTGTTTGTGGTTTGGATTTGAACCTGAGTTTCTTTTCTTTGTTGTAATCCAGGTGAACATGGAGTACGGTCTTGATCCCACGATTGGGAAGGCAGTGATGCAAGCAGCTCAAGAAGTGGCAGAGGGCAAGTTAAATGACCATTTTCCCCTTGTTGTTTGGCAAACTGGCAGTGGCACGCAGAGTAACATGAATGCTAATGAGGTTGGTGCAAACCTGATCATCCTTGTTTGGCTTAGTGGACTTGTGACTATGAATGTTAATCTTCATTGTTTGTGATGATTGCTAATTAAATGAAAACCTGAGACAATTAAGTTTTGGAACATTTACGGAACTGTTATCTTTTTGAAATTTGTATTTTGGGTGTTGTATGAGTGTATTATGACTTACAAGTTACATGAAGCTTTGTATCCATTTGATCATTGCAATGAACAGTTCTTTATGGTGAAAGTTTTTGTGTTGGACTAATTCAGGTTATTGCTAACAGAGCGGCAGAGATTCTTGGTCATAGGCGGGGCGAAAAGTTTGTGCACCCAAATGACCATGTCAACAGATCACAATCTTCCAATGATACTTTCCCAACTGTAAGAACTAGAAGCATTTTTGTATGTCTGTTGATTTTAGTTTCTGGAAAAATCTTATTTAATCGGATCCCTATGTTGGGGTTGCAATGGCTAGACTAAATTGTTCCTTTATTTTCTTTACTCCCTGGTTTAATGTTTATGCTTAAAATACTGATTCTCTTTTATTTCATATAATCCATATTTTTTCCCTTTCCAGGTAATGCACATTGCAGCTGCCATGGAAGTAAACTCAAGACTAATCCCCAATTTGAAAACCTTATATTCTACACTAAATGCGAAGGTTTGTTCATACTTTAGACATTTTATACTACATAGTAGATTACAGGCTCCCTTCTGCAAATCCATGTGTCATCTTGTTAGGTGGGATATTGAATGGTTTACATCATTTTTGCAATTTTTTACATCATATTTGCATCCTCTCTTCATATTATATGAGACATGGTTTCGTTTGACCCCCTTTCTTTTTTGGGCTATCAAGTATGCAATTATGGTGACGCAACAATTTTAGAAACCTCCGACATTTGCCTTTGTTTGCTTTACAGTTAATGACATCTATTTTTTGAACTTCTGTTGTCTGTGTTATTTTTTTTTTCTCGGCCTTCTCTTTTAAACAATTACCAGTCAATCGAATTCAAGGATATTGTCAAGATTGGACGCACTCATACTCAGGATGCAACACCTTTGACACTTGGACAGGAGTTTAGTGGGTATACTACTCAAGTAAGCTTGCTTTCTGGTGGCTTGTGTAGTTTGGTATTCTGTTTACTATTTTTGTTGAAGGGGCTACAAAATTTGTACCATTTGTGGGGATTTTCCTTTTCTTCATTACCTTTTTCCTTTATCTGCTGCAGGTGAAGTATGGCATTGATAGAGTGATTGGCACTTTGCCACGAATGTATCAGGTTAGACATGCAACACAGATATGAAATACTAGTTTTTCACTCATTTGCTTTTGGATTTCTTCTAACCGAGTAGAGATGATTCTTGAGCAGCTAGCGCAGGGTGGTACAGCTGTAGGGACTGGATTGAATACAAAGAAAGGGTATGCATCCTTTCTGCTAGTGAAGTGGTTTTCTTGTATGGTCTTCTTTTTGGTTTGTTTAAAGAGTATTTTCTGGACGGTAATCAGGTTTGATGCAATAATAAAAATACAAAATAATTAATTAAGAAATATAGAAAATTTAGTTGAATAATACAAAAATATAATTTAAATAACACAAAAATTGTAATCATAAGTTTCTAATTGAATTGCACATATGATATAAGACATCGTATAAAAACGATTTAAATTTAATTTAATATGATCTAATTTAAATTTAATTATAAAATACATCAAAATTAAAAACAATTTTCATTAGATTTAAATTAAATTTTAGGTTTAACTTTCAAAATTTATATAATCTAATTCAAATAAATTATATTTTTGTTTTTATAATTCTATTGATATCTCACTTATAATATATTTTTATTTTATAAAGTGATCCTATTAACACTATATTTATTTCGACTAGAATACTGAACTATGAACAAAACCAAACATAGTAATTTCATTTGCTAGATATCACTTTGCAAGTCTTTGTTGACATAAACAAGAGTTTTAAATTTGTTTCATTTTAGCATCAACTTAAGGTTCGATCTTACGGAAAACTCTGTGAAATAAATTAAACTTATAGTGTAAGATTTTTACCATATTCAAATACTTAAAACTAAATATATTGATAATCAATTGATTCGATTAAGACAAATTACACACAACCAATGACTAAAACGAGCCAACATAGCTTGTGCACAATGAAGGTATCACATTTTAGTGATCGTTGAATTGTAATAAGAAAAAAAAAACCTTTTAAAAAAATTAGTGAAGTCCTTAATAATAAAACATGTTAAAATGTAAATAGATAAGTAACATGTAAAATAGTAAGAAAAAATAATTACATTATTTGTATATACTAAAAACAACTCATATTCATCTTGACTAAACCAAATTCACTTTTTTTTACGTGTACTTATAAACAAACAAACAAAAAAATACATGATTTTAAATTCATTATGAAATATATATGTACATATCCTTATACACATATAATGTCGATGTATCTAAGTTTGCTAGATATTTAAATAGTTTCAAGAAATAATAATATTGTGTATTTTTTGTTTCTATTACTGTTCTTAGGTATAAATGTAACAACTAAAAATTGTTACTGGTATTTTTTTTCGTAAAAAGGCTCAATTTTTGTATGTAATCATACATGTAATATTTTAGGTAAAAATTTACATTAATAATATTTTTAACAAATATAGTTATTTAACATGTTTTTAATACTTATATGAAATAATTTATCGTATATTGCGAATCTACGAATCTATCTCCACCCTTGTAATTTTTTAATATCTCCACCCTTGTAATTTTTTAATATATATATCAACGGCTCCGCATTACGGCATAGCAATATGCCAATAAAATTGCCTGGCACATGTGAACATTTTCCTACACTATATATGGGGAGCTCACAATAACGTTACACCATACTTCAACGAAGGCACTGAATCTGTCATCCTGCTCCAGGAATTCACAAGCGTAGATAACTGCTTCATAGGGCGTCCGAACCAAGCAATGTCCACCACAACCCGGCTCAAGGAACTTATGAAGAGGCAGCATCCGTGGATGACATTCGTGCTCTAATCGCTGACGCAGAAGGCAACGTGCCGGAACGCGTCTCCATTGCGGAGCGAATGAGGCAGGAATGGTGGGCAGCAGAAAACCCTGACGAGGTTGCTAGGCTCATAAGCAACACATGAGGAAGGGGAGCAGGTAATTTTTGTTACCGCTTCACGGTATAGGTGATTCAATTTTTTTACCCTGCCAACTAGGGTTCAAGGCATCCCCGCGCCTGCATTTCGAGCAACCTAATGAAACAATATTTTCTCTTCGTAGCCGACGAGATCATTATGGATCGTGATTGGAGCAAGGTCACTGTTTGTTTGGAGGTGTAACATCCTAACTTTTAGCACGTCATGATCGTACTAAAAGTGAGGTGTTACTGACCTATTCTCTGTATTTACTATTTAATACTGAGCCTTTAGTTCGACTTTGGTGTTTCAATTTTTAAGAAAAAACCGAAAAATTTTGTTTCTATTAATTAAAATCATATATTAAAGATCTCCAAGCAATACTGGTCATATAGTTATTAATAATAATGAACATCATACAAAGAATTCAAATGAAACTTAAACACAACTCCTGTCTCTCTGTAAAAAATAAAATCTTAACTAACAAAGGCAAGGGAATTCTAGGAAAGCGACTCAACACATAAACTTAACTCAAATAAGACTAATAATCGCCCGCAGCTTCAAACTGAGTCTTCGAACCTGTGTCACTGAAAGGGTGGAAGATTTTGGGATGAGAACAAACCACGCGTTCTCATAAGGGAATGGGAATGACGTAAGAGTAATGAAATAAAATGCAAATAATTAACTTTACTCAATAAAACTATATTTTTATCAAACCTTTTGAAAATATTTTTTACTATTACTTTATATAATTAATTACCTTCTTTAAATTTCAAAACTTAAGACAAATCTCAATCACAATATCAGTTCTCAGTCACCTCAATACACAAACTAATAGCACAGGAAACCAAGGTTCTGAAAACCGGTTTGAATCGACCGGTCGAACCGGTTGAACCATAAACCGATACAAAAAACGAATCAGTCAAATGTCAAAACCACAAATTTTAAAAACCGTTATTAAACCGCTGAACCGGCCGGGAACCGGTCGGTCGAACCGAACCGTGACCCGATCGGTTTTTTTAATTTTGCAGAAATGCGGTCGTTTGGCTGTGTAGAGGAACCCCGAACCCTAACTCCAATGCTAACCAAAATGCGCCTCTGCCTCTCTCACACTCAGCCATTGTCTAGAGCTCCTCCGAGCTCTTGCTCCTCCCTCACCCCCTCACTTCTGTCCAGCCACAACTTGCTACCATCGCTGTCATAACTTCTAACTTCGAACAGCCACCGTCGTAACCTTCCAACTTCGAACAGCCACCGTCGCAAACTTCCTTCCCTCCATCCCGCAGCCACCGTTCGAACGTCGAAGCCTCCATCAAGCAGCCACTGTCCCACCGCGCCAGCTCTGTTCCACCGTGTTCCAGTCCCTTCAGCGGTGTCAGCTCTATTCCATCGCGCAGCCCTTCCCTCGAAGGTATTTTTTATTTTTGTAACTGTAATTGTGCTTTTAATTGTTAGTTAATCAGTTAATCTGTAATTTGATTATGATATTCTTGATTCCAATCTTGCTACTGTTAATTTTTTTATTGTGTATCACTGTGTCTAATTATCTATGTTGAGATTAATGGGTTGTTGTAAGCCTACAATATTGTTATTGTAAACATTGCATACATTGAAAACATTGCTAATGGCAATATCATGTGCAAACATTGTGTGAACCGATCGGTGTTGCTGGTCAGATCATTCCCTAGAATTTCCCTCTTGTCATGTTTGCTTGGAAGGTTGGATTGGCATTGGCCTGTGGCAATACTATTGTTCTCAAAACCGCTGAGCAAACACCATTGTCTGCTTTGTACGCAGCAAAACTATTTCATGAGGTGGACATATTCTCTGTTAATGGAACCATGCTCATTTGGTTTGGAAGATATAAAGAGGCGTAGTTTAAACCAAAATAGCTTTTTCACTGGCCTATCATTTTCCTCTATGTATTCCTCATAATTGGATCGAGTCCTTTCAAGTTCTATTTGAGTGGATTGTTTTTCCTTATTTAAACACAACTTTGTATGAACAATTTCAAGAGAGATAGAGTACTTAAGCTTTGGGTATTCACTATTGGACATTATGCTTGCAGTGCGCAAGGTACCATCAGCTGATTCAGTTATTACCAAGGTTCTAAAAACCGGTTCGAACCGGTCGGTCAAACCGGTTGAACCGTGAACCAATGCAAAAAACAAATTGGTCAAATGTCAAAACTGCAAATTTTAAAAACCGTTATTAAACCGCTGAACTGGTTAGGAACCGGTCGGTCGAACCAAATCGTGACCCGGCCAGTTTTTTTAATTTTGCAGAAACGCGGTCATTTGGCTGTGTAGAGGAACCACGAACCCTAACTCCAATGCTAACCAAAATGCGCCTCTGCCTCTCTCACACTCAGCCATTGTCTAGAGCTCCTCTGAGCTCCTGCTCCTCCCTCACCCCCTCACTTCTGTCCAGCCACAACTTGCTACCATCGCCGTCGCAACTTCTAACTTCGAACAGCCACTATCGTAACCTTCCAACTTCGAACAGCCATCGTCGCAAACTTCCTTCCCCTCCATCCCACAGCCACCGTTCGAACGTCGAAGCCTCCATCAAGCAGCCACTGTCCCACCGCGCCAGCTCTTTTCCACCGCGTTCCAGTCCCTTCAGCAGCGTCAGCTCTGTTCCATCGCGCAACCCTTCCCTCGAAGGTATTTTTTTAGTAACTGTAATTGTGCTTTTAATTGTTAGTTAATCAGTTAATCTGTGATTTGATTCTGATATTCTTGATTCCAATCTTGCTACTGTTAATTTTTTTTATTGTGTATCACTGTGTCTAATTATCTGTGTTGAGATTAATGGGTTGTTGTAAGCCTACAATATTGTTATTGTAAACATTGCATACATTGAAAACATTGCTAATGGCAATATCATGTGCAAACATTGTGTGAACCGATCGGTGTTGCTGGTCAGATCATTCCCTAGAATTTCCCTCTTGTCATGTTTGCTTGGAAGGTTGGATTGGCATTGGCCTGTGGCAATACTATTGTTCTCAAAACCGCTGAGCAAACACCATTGTCTGCTTTGTACGCAGCAAAACTATTTCATGAGGTGGACATATTCTCTGTTAATGGAACCATGCTCATTTGCTGGTTTGGAAGATATAAAGAGGCGTAGTTTAAACCAAAATAGCTTTTTCACTGGCCTATCATTTTCCTCTATGTATTCCTCATAATTGGATCGAGTCCTTTCAAGTTCTATTTGAGTGGATTGTTTTTCCTTATTTAAACACAACTTTGTATGAACAATTTCAAGAGAGATAGAGTACTTAAGCTTTGGGTATTCACTATTGGACATTATGCTTGTAGTGCGCAAGGTACCATCAGCTGATTCAGTTATTACAATCCTACCAACTTGTGAACCATAATTGACTCGCTTGAGATCTGAAATAACTGCATTTTCCAATTGAAATTGAATGCATATGGTAACATTTTGTAAACGACGACAATAATAACCCTATATGATACAACTCATATAATAGTTGTCAACGTAACTTTGCAAGTCAACCAACACTCAAGGTTCCTACACCCGATTCAAAAATAATAATACATATTGGACTTTAATTTTTTTTGTTTAATTTGTAGTCTTGTTAATTAGACAGAATAATTTATGTGCCTTGCTGCCCTGCCATCTATCTCATGTAAATGAGGTAGCTTTGCAATAATGCGCAGGGTTCAATATTGTACATGTAGAGTTATTACTATACATAGAAAAATTAAGTGATATGAAATTCGCATTATGAATGAGGGTTATTTAAACACTGTTTATTAAGACAACAATGTTGTACCTTTATTATTATATAAGCATATGTTGTAGTCCCCTCCTCAAAAGAACTTGTAGCTTAGGAGGAAGGCACCTTATGCTCTTCCAACCATTTCCACGCATTCAGCAAATTAGTTCCATCTCCATTAAAGAAGAGTTCGTGAAAACATGTGAGCTCTCTCTAAAAACCTGTAGAAGCAGGAATAGTTAGTGAATAGATACAATAGCAAGAAAAAACAAGAATGACATAATACACAGACATTACAACAAAGTTAGCAAGACAACTAGATGCAAGCTTGATGGTCACCCATGTTCGCAACTCATACATGCAAACTGAATTGTCGTTGCACGAGTAGAACGATATCAGTTTCGCGTATGAATCAGTTATCCCATACAGTCCAACAATAGCCTGCAATAAAATAATTATATATATAATAGGATACAAATATGAATTTTTAAACCCAGTAACCTCCTTCATAACCAAAATTAAAATATCAGCCTATACAAATATTGGTGGTTAAACTTACATTTTTTTCATCGTGAGTGTATGCAACCTTTAGAAATCCCTTCTCAGTACACACCTGAAGGGTAATCGCCGTCATCATTCATCCACCTTAGCTGAAGGTGTTTCAGATCCGTCGAAAGCCATAACTCTTAGCCACTGTAAACCTGATATCAAAATTAATCAAAAAATAAATCAGAACAAATCACGTGGAGTTTCAATTCAATAATGCACAAATTCATACATATAAATCGGAGAAGATACGGCCGAGGACTTACGATGAACACCGAAACGTATGATAGCAAAGAAGGGGTCGACGATTCTGATTCTGATTGTGTTGAATTGAGGTTAGGGTTTTTATTATTGTTTACCGGTGCCTGCAACTTTTTAGACTCACATTTTTTGTTTTTTTGGTCTTGGGCTAGGCCCAAAGATTCTTACCAGAACTAAAACTCCAGCACACGCGGCCCAATTCCCACTTGATCGCCCTGCCATGATGAAGATGCCGCACAAAGGTGCTTGTTTCCATCGCTGTCGCCACATAACCATCGCAGGTTCTTCTGCCGATTGATCTTTCGGTTTGGTAACAAGACCTGATGCCGAGCAGCTAACCCGAACAGGTCTCTCCACTGGCAACACCTCCACAATAAGATCCTGCAGAAATGATGACGGAGTTTTCCTACCGCTTAATATTTCCCTTCTGTGGCCAAAGAACTCGTTCGATTGTCATTCATCCAAAACTTTCCTTCACCTACTGCTCTTGCTTCAACCATGTTATTAACTCTAACCTCCGCATTCACCATAGGTTGCTGTGCTACCCTGCTCCCATCTGCGCTGCTGCTTGCTGTGACTGGCCCAATTTTTCATGTATTGTTGTAATTGTTCCACCTGTGACGAACAACACCACGGCGACATCATAAGAGGGACTATATAAATGTAGTGTTTGGTCACACCCATAAGCAACGTAGAAGACGTATAAGCCCATAAAGATTAAACGAACCCACCAACGATGACCAAAAACAAAAAACAAACAACAACAACCTAAGCCAGCTCCGTAAATCCAATTGGCGAATTGTACCCCATATTCCCTGTTTCCATTAGCCGGCTCCCCCCTTCAACTACCAAGGCAGACAAGCTTGCAGAGCTTTGCCAAGCCTGTTCCCTGCAACCAACATCTTGCCACTTGTCAACACATCTTTCAATCTGTATGCACAAATTTGTACCATATAACTGGCCTTAAGTTATTTGTTTAGGTTATTATTTTTAAATTTTAAGTTATTTACAGATTACTCTTTTAAATCATAAATTATTATTTACTTAAGTTGTTACTTATTAATTTTAAGTTATTTGCTCATAAATTAAAATTTTCAAAAAATTTAATTTACTTATACGAATGATAAGATTATGAATACTAAAAAATTTATTTGTTTAGGTTGTTATTTTTAAATTTTAAGTTATTTACAGATTACTCTTTTAAATAATAAATTATTATTTACTTAAGTTGTTACTCTTTAATTTTAAGTTATTTGCTCATAAATTAAATTTTTCGAACAAATTAATTTACGTATACGAGTGATAAGGTTATGAACACTACAAAGATACGAAATTTTTTCATTTCCATATTCAATTGAGATAGTTTGGCTCGATGAAGAAGTAAATTTTTTACCAATTTTTTTAAATAATATTAAATTTATATTATTCATCTTTTAAATTTGTTTGTTTAGCCCCATTTAATTGTTCTTTGATTTTTGTTTATCATTTCTAGGGAGAAAAAATACACACCTCAGTTGATAAAGCTCTTGTGTCTCGATCCATAAATTTGCTAAGAGACAGAATATCTTATCAAATAAGATATTTTGGTATTGGATTCAATGTGGGTAACTTCAAGACTACATATCATGAGTATGTGGTTAATTTAAACTAATGTACTAATGTGCATATACTTTCAGAATCGTCAAGTATCCCACGATATGGATTTAATTTTGTGAGTTTTGACACTCTCAATACTCCTGGGTTCGATTACACCTATTTGGTTGGTAATATTATTATTTTAGAAAAAGTATAATTTATTGATAAATTTATTTATTTTATTGATAAGTTCGGCTGTATTTTTTTCTTAACAAATTTATTGACAACAATTTTTTTTTTAATTTTAGGTCATTCTAGATGTTATCGGATATCTTGCTAGAATTGAGAGTGAGATGACTCTTGAAAAAGATGGCAAGTCTACCAAATACAATATTATTGAATCTTTATAGTAATACAAATGGGGTGCTTATATGCTGACATGGCGCTCATACGTTGAGTTTGGAAATTTTTTTGCTTAGGTGTCGTCACTAGAAATTTTTAGAATTATATTTATAAATTATAAATTATTATTTGCTTAGGTTGTTATTTTTTAATTTTAAATTATTTACTTAGGTTGTTTTAGTTAAGTTGTTATTTTTTAAATTTTTTAGGGTATTTTACTTGGAAAAAGATCCTCTAAAGAGATAATGTTAGTAAAATAATAAAGTGATGCTTTAATTACCTTTAAATTTGTAACATTTATTATTTGTGAGTTCTACTAACTTAATACACGGGTGATTAATGGTGTACTTTTTTTTCTAAAGTGATAATATAACTTTAGAGGAGTCGGATCCATTTTACTTAGGTAGTTATTTTCAAATTTTAAGTTAGTTGTTTAGGTTGTTATTTTAAAATTTTAAGTTATTTACAAATTACTCTTTTAAATCATAAATTATTATTTACTTAAGTTGTTACCATTTAATTTTATGTTAGTTGCTCATAAATTAAAATTTTTGAAAAAATTAATTTACGTATACGAGTGATAAGGTTATGAGCACTACAAAGCTACGAAAATTCTCTATTACCATACTCAATTGAGATGGTATGGCTCGATGAAGACGTGAATTTCTTACCAATTTCTTAAATAATATTAAATTTATATTATTCATATTTTAAATTTGTTTGTTTATCCTTATTTAATTGTTCTTTGATTTTTGTTTATCAATTCTAGGGAGAAAAAGTACACGCCTCGGCTAAGAAAGCTCTTTTATCTTGATCCGCGAATTTGCTAGGAGACAGACTATCTTATTAAATTAGATATTTCGGTGATGCACTCAATGTGGGTAACTTCAAAACTACATATAATGAGTATATGGTTAATTTAAACTAACGTATCGATGCGCACATACTTCCAGAATCGTCAAGTATCCCACGATATAGATTTAATTTTGTGAATTTTGTTACTCTCAATGTTTTTGGGATCGATTACACCTATTTGATTGGTAAGATTATTGTTTAAGAAAAAGAATAATTCATTGATAAATTTATTCTTTTTATTGATAATTTCAATTGTATTTTTTCTTAACAAATTTATTGACAACAAACTTTTTTTTAATTTTAATCCATTCTAGATGTTCTTGGATATCTTACTGGAATTGGGAGTGAGAGGACTCTTGAAAAAGATGGCAAGTCTACCAAGTACATTATAATTAAATCTTTATAGTAATACAAAGGGGATATTATACGCTGAAGTGGCGCTCATACATTGAGTTTGGAAATTTATTTGCTTAAGTGTCGTCAATAGAAATTTTTATAATTATATTTATAAACTATAAATTATTATTTGCTTAGGTTGTTACTTTTTAATTTTAAATTATCTGCTTAGGTTATTTTATTTAAGTTGTTATTTTTTAAATTTTCGGTTATTTTTTTTGAAAAAAGATACTCTAAAGTGATAATATTAGTAAAGTAATAAAGTGATGCTTTAATCACCTTTAAATTTACAACATTTATTATTTGTGAGCCCTACCATTTTAATCCAAGAGTGATTAATGGTGTACTTTTTCTGTAAAGTGACAACATAACTTTAGAGGAGTCGGATCCGTTTTACTTAGGTTGTTATTTTTTAAATTTTAAGTTATTTATATATGTTGTTATTTTTAAATTTTAAGTTATTTATAGATTACTCTATTAAATCATAAATTATTATTTACTTAAGTTGTTACTTTTTAATTTTAAGTTATTTGCTCATAAATTAAAATTTTCGAAAAAATTAATTTACATTTATGTGGTTAATTTAAACCAACGTACCGATGTGCATATACTTCCAGAATTGTCAAGTAACCCACGATATGGATTTAATTTTATAATTTTTGATATTCTTAATACTCTTGGGTTCGATTATACCAACTTGGTTGGTAAGATTACTGAACAGATGTATATGTCAAATGGGGGTAAGGGACAATACAATGTGTATATACATATATATGCTTAAACGAGTATGGCACAATCTTTGGACAAACCGGTTAATACGTACGATGGGAAGGGAACTAGATAGCTAAAGGCATCTAACTTATTAACCAATTTTGCTTTGTCCCATCTCCCAACGAATGCCTTTTTACGATGAAAGCAAATAAGCAATACGCCCATTGCATATGTAGCTCGCATTCCCATGCCTATACGAGATAATCAATTAAAATAATGGTCCGGTTTTATTGATGGGGCTAAGGCATGGTCAGATTTTGCACTATAATAGAAGCCTGTTGAGAGAATTTGATAGATTTAAACGTAATCGTCCCAGAATAAGTGATTGCGAAAGAAAATATCTTAGTATCGGGACACTCAGAACTTTCATTTTTGGATATGGAACAGACCCAAAAACGATCCCGCATACGAAGGTACCATACGGGTGAAAGATTCGTCGCGCGTTTGGCGACTTCAACGAATACCCGCAACTCCACCCACAATAACTTAAACAAAAACGTATCACACTCCGAAAATAAACCACACAACCGTCGACATTTACAAGAATTCTTGGAATTAAATAAACCCACCTACCCTTCTAAACCGTCGTCAAGTATTCTTTAGAAAAAGTATAAATCATTGATAAATTTATTTATTTTGTTGATAATTTCGGCTGTATTTTTTCTTAACAAATTTATTAACAACCAACAAATTCATTAGGGATGCACATGCATCGGATAATATCTGCATATTCAGGGTAGTTATCCACGTCCGATCCGAATTTTATGGATATTATCCGATTCGCAGAGCCATCGGATCGGATCGGATACGATCCGCACTATGGTAGGATCGGATTGCGAATTTGGCAGTGATATCCGCATATCTCATATAAATAACATAGTTTAAGAAAGTAAACTCTAATGTGATGGATTTTAGTGTGTTGTTTTATGAATTTTATGATTTTTTATTTTTAATTTTTTATGTTGTACCTTAACTTAGAATAATTAAACTTAGATCTTGTGTTATTATTTTTCTTTTGTTTTTCAAGAGAATTTTTATCGATAATATTTTAGGAGTAAATAGGCTTAAACACGTGAAAAATTAGATTTTCTAAAGCCAAAAATGCCTTAAAACAATTATTTTGAATTATGCGGATATACCCGATATCCGATTCGATCCGCAAGTTTACGAATCGGATCGGATCCAACTTGAAAAAATTCGGATATCGTATCCGATCCGATCTGATGAGTGTAGTGCGGATTGGATAGAATTATAGGCTATATCCTATCTGATCCGATCCGTGTGCAACCCTATATATTAAGAGTATGTGGTTAAATTACACCAAAGTACTAATGTGCATATACTTCCAGAATCGTCAAGTAACCCACAATATGGATTTAATTTTGTGATTTTTGACACTCTCAATACTCCTGGGTTAGATTATACCTACTTAGATGGTAAGATTATTATTTTAGAAAAAGTATAATTCATTGATAAATTTATTTATTTTATTGATAATTTTGGTTGTATTTTTTTCTTAACAAATTTTTTAACAACAAACTTTATTTTTAAATTTTAATCAATTCTAGATGTTATTGAATATCTTGATAGAATTGGGAGTGAGATGACTCTTGAAAAAGATGGCAAGTCTACTAAGTACAATATTATTGAATCTTTATAGTAATACGAATGGGAAGCTCATATGCTGATGTGGCGATCATACATTGAATTTAGGAATTTATTTGTTTAGGTGTCGTCACTAGAAATTTTTAGATTTATATTTATAAATTATAAATTATTATTTGCTTAGGTTGTTACTTTAGAATTGTAAATTATTTGCTTAAGTTGTTTTATTAAAGTTGTTATTTTTTAAATTTTATGTTGTTTTACTTGAAAAAAGTTCTTTTAAAGTGACAATGTTAGTAAAGTAATAAAGTGATACTTTAATCACCTTTAAATTTGCAACCTTTGTTATTTGTGAGCCACACTATTTTAATCTAAGGGATATTAGTGGTGTATTTTAATCTAAGGAGTCGGATCCGTTTTACTTAGGTAGCTATTTTTACAATTTTAAATTTTTTGTTTAAGTTGTTATTTTTAAATTTTAAGTTACTTGCAAATGACTCTTTTAAATCATAATTATTATTTACTTATGTTGTTACTTTTTAATTTTAATTTATTTGCTCATAAATTAAAATTTTTGAAAAATTAATTTACGTATACCAGTGATAAAATTATGAACACTACAAAGCTACAAAAATTCTCCAAGATCATACTTAATTGAGATGGTTTGTCTCGATGAAGACGTGAATTTCTTAAAAATTTCTTAAATAATATTAAATTTATATTATTCATATTTTAAATTTTTTTGTTTATCCCCATTTAATTGTTCTTTGGTTTTTGTTTATCAATTCTGAGAAAAAAAAATACACGCATTAGTTAAGAAAGCTCTTGTGTCTCGATCCGTGAATTTGCTAAGAGATGGAATATCTTATAAAATAAGATATTTTGGTATTGGATTTAATTTGGGTAACTTCAAAACTACATATCATAAGTATGTGGTTAATTTAGATTAACGTGCCGATGTGAATATACTTTTAGAATCATCAAGTTTCCCACAATATGGATTTAATTTTGTTAGTTTTGACACTCTCAATACTCTTGGGTTCGATTACACCTATTTGGTTGGTAAGATTATTGTTTTAGAAAAAGTATAATTCATTGATAAATTTATTTATTTTATTGATAATTTCGGTTGTATTTTTTTCTTAACAAATTTATTGACAACAAACTTTTTTTTTTAATTTTAAGCCACTCTAGATGTTATTGAATATCTTGTTGGAATTGGGAGTGAGAGGACTCTTGAAGAATATGGCAAGTCTACGAAGTACAATATTATTGAATCTTTATATTAATACAAATGGGGAGTTCATATGCTAACATGGGGCTCATACATTGAGTTTGTGAATTTATTTGCTTAGGTGTTGTCACTAGAAATTTTTAGAATTATATTTGTAAATTATAAATTATTATTTGCTTAGGTTGTTGCTATTTAATTTTAAGTTATTTACTTAGGTTGTTTTACTTAAGCTGTTTTTTTTTTATTTTAGGTTGTTTTATTTGGAAAAAAATCTTCTAAAATAACAATGCTAGAAAAGTAATAAAGTGATGCTTTAATCACCTTTAAATTTGTAACTTATAGTATTTATGGGCCTTACTATCTTAATCCAAAAATGACTAATGGTGTACTTTTTTCTCTAAAGTCACAATATAACTTTAGAGGAGTCGAATTCGTTTTACTTAGGTAGTTACTTTTTAAATTTTAAGTTATTTGTTTAGGTTGTTATTTTTAAATTTTAAGTTATTTACAGATTACTCTTTTAAATAATAAATTATTATTTACTTAAGTTGTTACTCTTTAATTTTAAGTTATTTGCTCATAAATTAAATTTTTCGAACAAATTAATTTACGTATACGAGTGATAAGGTTATGAACACTACAAAGATACGAAATTTTTTCATTTCCATATTCAATTGAGATAGTTTGGCTCGATGAAGAAGTAAATTTTTTACCAATTTTTTTAAATAATATTAAATTTATATTATTCATCTTTTAAATTTGTTTGTTTAGCCCCATTTAATTGTTCTTTGATTTTTGTTTATCATTTCTAGGGAGAAAAAATACACGCCTCAGTTGACAAAGCTCTTGTGTCTCGATCCATAAATTTGCTAAGAGACAGAATATCTTATCAGATATTTTGGTATTGGACTTAATGTGGGTAACTTCAAGATTACATATCATGAGTTTGTAGTTAAATTAAACCAACATACCGATGTGCATATACTTCTAGAATCGTAAAGTATCTCACGATATGAATTTAATTTTGTGAATTTTGACATACTCAATATTCTTAGATTCGATCACACCTATTTGGTTGGTAAGATTATTGTTTTAGAAAAAGTATAATTCATTGATAATTTATTTATTTTATAGATAATTTCGATTGTATTTTTTTCTAACAAACTTATAGACAATATTTTTTTCATTTTAATTCATTCAAAATGTTATTAGATATCTTACTGGAGTTGGGAGTTAGAGAACTCTTGAAAAAGATGGCAAGTCTACCAAGTACAATATTATTGAATCTTTACAGTAATACAAGTGGGGAGCTCATATACTGACGTGGCGCTCATACGTTGAGTTTGGAAATTTATTTGTTTTGGTGTTGTTACTAGACATTTTTAGAATTATATTTAAAAATTATAAATTATTATTTGCTTAAGTTGTTACTTTTTAATTTTAAATTATTTGCTTATGTTGTTTTACTTGGAAAAAGATCTTCTAAAGTGATAATGCTAATAAAGTAATAAATTGATACTTTAATCACCTTTAAATTTGCAACATTTTTTATTTCTGAGCCCTACTATCTTAATCCAAGAGTGAGTAATGATGTACTTTTTTCTCTAAAGTGACAATATAACTTTAGAAGAGTCGGATCCGTTTTACTTAGGTAGTTATTTTTTAAATTTTAAGTTATTTGTTTAGGTGGTTATTTTTAAATTTTATGTTATTTACATATTACTCATTTAAATCATAAATTATTATTTACTTAAGTTGTTACCTTTTAATTTTAAGTTAGTTGCTCATAAATTAAAATTTTTGAAAAAATTAATTTACGTATATGAATGATAAGGTTATGAACACTACAAAACTACGAAAATTTTATATTACCATACTCAATTGAGATGGTTTGCCTCGATGGTATGGCTCGATGAAGACGTGAATTTCTTACCAATTTCTTAAATAATATTAAATTTATATTATTCATATTTTAAATTTGTTTGCTTATCCCCATTTAATTGTTCTTTGATTTTTGTTTATCAATTCTAGGGAGAAAAAGTATACGCCTCAGTTAAGAAAACTCTTTTATCTTGTTCCGTGAATTTTCAAAGAGACGGACTATCTTATAATATAAGATATTTTGGTGTTGGACTCAATGTGGGTAACTTCAAGACTGCATATCATGAGTATGTGGTTAATTTAAACCACGCACCGATGTGCATATAGTTCAAGAATCGTCAAGTATCCCACTATAACACCTTACCACACTTAATCTTATGCTTAAATTAAGAGACTGAGGAGGTAAGGTATTACGAGCTCTAAAAGTAAAAATATATACATATAATATAGTTGAAAAAGATTTATAACTAGGAGCCTTGGAAGAAAGAGTAAAACAAAAGCGTTAAACTGAAAGGCGCAACACTCGCGTAAACGATAAGTATGAGAGAAGAATTCTAAAGATACATATATCAAGGCTTCTGACCCAGGTCGCGAAGTTAAAACCAGACAGAGCATCTAAACATATATACAAATATACATGAGAATCCCCAAAAACATGACTCATAATACTGTTTACAGAACCTATTTCTCCAAATCAACCTCTAGGAGGGACAAGCATAAGATACAAGGTGGAGAATCTATATACATATATGAGTATAAAAAAATATGTCCCTGAGTTCTAAGAGTTCTTCGCTTCATCAGAGTATCCAGAATACAGAGTGGTTTTTCTTAACCTGCATCTGAAAAACCACAATATTGTATGTGATGAGAACCGGAGGTTCTCAATATGGTTAAGGTGCCCACATATATAATAAATAAGGTCCCGGAAAAGTCAAAGGCAATCCTAGAACTTCGACACTCAAATTATAAAACTTAAAGGTGTAAACTGAACCATAAATTTGGTAAAACTCTCTAAGGTACCCAAGTCACAATATATCTCTAACCGTTGCTTTCACTTTCACCTAACATAGCATTCTATATATTTTACCGCTTACTCATAAATCATTGTTAACCAATCCTTACCACTGATCCAACCAGTCACGGCCTATGGCCCAAATCAAACCAGCCCAGCCTCCGGCCCAAATAAGCTCAACCTAGTCTCCGGCCCGATTCAAAATAAATCATCATTATTATAAGTCCACCACCAAAGTACTCAAAATAGAATGACAATCACAAACACAAGCAAATACAAGGCAAACATATTTAAAGAACAGCTACATCAAGTATCACAGTGACCAGTTATATAGAATTTATCAGATAGGTAAACCAAAATAAGTATGCACACCCTAACAAAGCAAACAAATGCAACATGATCCATGCCTGTCCTACTGGTCGTGAGCTCACATGTCTGTAATTTTCCAAAACACAATACATTCGGTAGCTAACCTGGATATCATTCTCTTGAAAACCGGTAGGCGGTACACTACCACGAACCCTACCATTGCAAGCAGTACACCACCACGAACCTTGCAAGAAAAAACAACACACACACGTGGGCGATATACCACCACGAACCCCACATACATTCACTTTCAAAAACATGTGGGCAGTAAACCACCACGAACCCCACAAAGTATTTCACTTAAAATCATGTGGGCGGTAAACCACCATGAACCCCACACACATCTCGACACTAGGCAAGCAATAAACCACCACGAACCTTGCCAGGTCAAAGCTCAAAACAATTTCATTATAAATTATTCATTCATATACATATCACAAACCAATGCAACACAATTCACAAGTCATCCTACTATCACTATCATCATTTAATATCCTCATCAATTATCACAAACAACATATTCTCATAGACAACTCAACATTCAACACCTCATAATCTACTTAACCAATTCCATAACATCAATTTAACAATTATCCTTAACACAACCCAATCAACAATTTAATTCAACAACTAACAATCAATTCAACTTATCCTATAGGTCAACTAGCCTAAGTTTTTACGACACATTACATTTTATATACTAGAAATCAAAACCATATCTTGACTAATTTTCTGATAAACCCGGAACACCACCAAAGGCACCAAAAACAGTCCTAAGGATCCAAAATCTCCAAAGCAATGACACCCAAACTCCATCAAGTCTCCAATGTTCACAATCAAGCTCCAATTTACAAATATACACACCTAATTCACATTACCACACACACACACATATCCAAAACTTAATACCCAACACACAAAATTAAAGAATTAACTAGGGTTCTAGGATTCTCTCCTTACCAACGGGAAATTGGGACAAGACTCAGCAAGTCCACCTAGTTAATTTGATCTTAAACACCGAAATTACACAAAACCTCAATACCAAAGCCCAAGAATTTTGAAACTAAAAATGGGGAAATTGAGGAAGAAAACATGACTTCCTTACTTAACCGATGACTGGCCATTGTAGAGCTCGCCGCTACGGACGCGTGGTCATTAACAGTGCGATGATCAGAGTTCCGGATCAAAAGTTATAAGGATTTGATTATGGAAGTGAGGGTTTGTGTTTTGCAACTCTCTTCTTCCCTCTCTTGAAGCTTCCAGCGTGAATTGCATTTGAGGGAGAGAGAAGATGGCTGAAGCCATCTTTATTAAGTGTTAAGATTGGGCCTTGGGTCCATTATGGGCCCAGTTCACTCGGTTCGGCCCGTTCGGCCCAATCTTGGGTCAAATCTTTTAAAGTTGGTGTCAAAATTCTTGTTTTAATTTTCTCTATCACATTAAACTATAAAATTTAATTTTCTAATTTATTTTATTAATAGATAATTATTAGCTAATTATTTACTAATCTTTCAGATTTTACATCCTACCCCCAACAGAAATTTTCGTCTTCGAAAATTCCAGTTACTAAAGAAAGTAGATGGAAGCGCTCTCTGAATACCCTACCCTTGAAATTGTCAATCTCTGTCAGGTTCATTACTGCCTTCATCACTGTTCCCAATTTCCATGTGCCATCCTTTCAACAGTAGTTCACATAACGACAGCCATCTTATCCAGAGTGGCTATAAGAATCAACCGGATAACCTCGTTCTCGTCCATGAGACGCCATTTGGGTCTTGTCCACATCGAACAATCGATATTAAAGTTCTGTCTTAATATCTCAAGTCTAGTGCTTTAAATCTCCAAAAGTAATGCTTATGAACATTTATGCTATATATGTCAATCAGACATCCTAAATAGCATGTACACACAGACAGCGTATGCTCAGAAGTATAGTCAGTCTATTTCCCAGGCTCTACGGAAACGAACTCCTCTGATATCATAATGTAACACCCTACCACACTTAATCTTATGCTTAAGTCATAAGACAGAGGTGGTGAGGTATTACGACCTCTAAAAGTAATATATATATATATATAGTTGAAAAAGATTTATAACTAGGAGCCTTGGAAGAAACGGTAAAACGAAAGCATTAAACCGAAAGGCGCAACACTCGCGTAAACGATAAGTATGAGAATTCCAAAGATACATATATCAAGGCTTCTGATCCGGCTCGCGAAGTTAAAACCAGACAGAGCATATAAACATATATACATATATACATGAGAATCCCAAAAAACATGACTCACAATACTATTTACAGAACCTATTTCTCCAAATCAACTTCTAGGAAGGACAAGCATAAGATACAAGGTGGAAAATTTATATACATATATGAATATAAACAAAATATGTCCCTGAGTCCCAAGAGTTCTTCGCTTCATCAGAGTCTCCAGAATACAGAGTGGTGCTTCTCAACCTGCATCTGAAAAATAGCAATATTGTATGGGATGAGAACCGGGGGTTCTCAATATGGTTAAGGTGCCCACATATATAATAAATAAGGTCCCGGAAAAGCCAGAGGCAATCCTAGAATGCCGACACTCAGATTATAATTCTTAAGGAACTAAAACAGAAACCATAAGCAGAGGTAGATATCTAAGGTTCTTAAGGTTTTAACTCAATCCTAACTTAATCTCTCAAATTACAATCCTCTCATTGTCATATTCAACTCTAAACCTTACCACTGACCCAACCAGTCACGGCCTATGGCCCAAATCAAACCAGCCCAGCCTCCGGCCTAAATAAACTCAACCCAACCTCCGGCCTGGTTCAAAATAAATCATCATTATTATCAGTCCACTACCAAAGTACTCAAAATAGAAAGACAATCACAAACACAGGCAAATACAAGGTAGACATATTTAAAGAACAGTTATAGCAAGTATCACAGTTACCAGTTATACAGAATTTATCAGATAGGCAAACCAAAACAAGTATGCACACCCAAACAAAGCAAAAAAATGCAACATGATGCATGTCTGTCCTACTGGCCGTGAGCTCACGTGTCGGTTACTTTGCCAGAACCTGACACACCCGGTAGCTAACACGGATATCATCCTCTTGAAAACTGGTAGGTAGTACACCACCACGAACCCCACCTAGCGGGCGATACACCACCACGAACCCCACCATTGCGAGTGGTACACCACCCCGAACCTCGCAAGATCCTCATTTGGAAAACAACACAAATAAGTGGGTGGTACACCACCACAAACCCCACATACATTTACTTTCAAAAACATGTGGGCGGTAAACCACCACGAACCCCACAAAGCATTTCATTTAAAAACTTGTGGCTAGTAAACCACCACGAAATCCCCACACATCTCGACACTAGGCAAGCAGTAAACTACCAAGAACCTTGTCAGGTCAAAGCTCAAAACAATTTTATTATAAATCATTCATTCATATACATATCACAAACCAATGCAACACAATTCACAAGTCATCCTACTATCATTATCATCATTTAATATCCTCATCAATTATCACAAACAACATATTCTCACAGGAAACTCAACATTAAACACCTCATAATCCACTTAACCAATTCCATAACATCAATTTAACAATTATCCTCAACACAACCCAATCAACAATTTAATTCAACAACTAACAATCAATTCAACTTATCCTATAGGTCAACTAGCCTAAGTTTTTACGACACATTACATTTTACATACTAGAAATCAAAACCATATCTTGACTAATTTTCTGATAAACCCGGAACACCACCAAAGGCACCAAAAACAGTCCTAAGGATCCAAAATCTCCAAAGCAATGACACCCAAACTCCATCAAGTCTCCAATGTTCACAATCAAGCTCCATGTTTAAATTATGTAGCAGAATTCTTACCTGGAATAAGAGTTACATGCGAACCTCTTTATAAGAGACTAAGAAAAAATCCACCTCCATGGACAAAAGAAATGACTTCCATAATAATAAAAATAAAAAATGCAGTAAAAGAAATACCTTGCATAAGTATACTAGACCCATCGGCTAAATTAATTGTAGAAACAGATGCATTAGAATTAGGATATGGAGGAATTCTTAAACAAATCCTCCTAATAACTCAAAAGAACAAATAGTAAAATACCATTCGGAAATTTGGAACCAAGCTCAAAAGAACTACCCCACAGTCAAAAAAGAAATACTTGCCATAGTATTATGTGTTTCAAAATTTCAAGAAGATTTATTTAATAAAACCTTCTTAATAAGAACTGATTGTAAAGCAGCCCCAAATGTTTTAGAGAATGATGTAAAAAATTTGGTTTCAAAACAAATATTTGCAAGATGGCAAGCTATTTTATCATGTTTCGATTTTACCATTGAACATATAAAAGGAGAACTAAATTCACTCCCTGACTTTCTTACTAGAGAATTTTTGCAGGGAAAGAATGGAGCAAAAAGCAGCCTCCAGTGAAGATTATGGTCAACCTTTTGACCAAATAAAAGAAACAAAATTATCTATTACTGTTGTACCAGCAAAACAATTATCATTAAGACCTATGACAATGTCACAGGTTGTAAAAGCTGCACCATCATCATCATCACCTTCTAAGAGCTCTTTAATTACTGCTAATAATAAATTCACATTATTACAACCATCTGACCTCTATAATACTCAACCCTTGAAAGAACAATTTTCTTACTATGAGAAACCCAATCCTATGAAGATATTAGCTATTGAAAAAGAGTGGTTCAAGAAAGACAGAAAAACCTTATACAAGACTATCTTCCCAAATACTTTCCATTATATTCCTATTAACCCACAAAAAACCCAAAAATTTTATGAATTCATATTAGTAGACACCGAATCCATTGAATTAACACATTACAAAGATTCCAACACTAAACAGCCTATTTATTCAAAAATAAAAATTATAAAAATATTATCCTTGCAAGATTGGGAAATACCCCCATATCAATCTAAAAGCTTCTCATTAAAATTTGAACCTCAGAACTATACCTACTATGATTACCAAGAAGCTTGGAATCATGTTTTATTCCTATCACCAAGTCCCCATTCCTGGTTCATTTGGTTTAGAAAGGAAGGTCATAATCCAGCTTATTCCCATGGCTGCTATGAATGAAATAAATTTATATTCTTGTAGGAATGATGACTTGCTTTTAAAATATTCATATGCCATACTGGCTTCTTTTGGGAAGAGCCAGTATGGCATATGAATATTTTAAAAGCAAGTCATCATTCCTACAAGAATATAAATTTATTTCATTCATAGCAGCCATGGGAATAAGCTGGATTATGACCTGGGAATATGATTCAGCAGCATATGAAGAATCTCCAAGCATACAATATCTAGTAAGAGTAATAAAAATTAAATGGTGGAACAAATATGATATAAATTTGCTAAGAAGAGCAGCTATTGATCAATGGTTAACGGCATCACAAAAGCGCCCAGCAACAGCAGCCTCAAGCACCACCAAAGAACAAATAGCGTATAAAAAAGAAACTCAATTCTTAGCACAAAAGAGACAAATTATGGCAGCTTTAGCTGCAGCAACTTCAGAAGAAGATATTCAAAGCTCTTTACAAGCAATACAGACCGTGCCTCTTGGAGAAGATGAAGAGGTCCAGTCCAGTCCAGCTCATTATTATCAAGATTCACAAGACCCATTTGAGATGTAACAAAGTACTGTATATGTAATCAATGTAAAAGCCCAATCATGAAAAAAAAAGTAAAAAGTAAAAAGTAAAAAAGTAAAAGTAAACAGTAAAAGCAAACAGTGAATGTCGGCAAACAGCAAAAGCAAACCGTACTGTCGGCAAACAGTACCCAAATAGTTATCATTTGGGGTCTATAAATACCAAAGGCCTCACTCATTCAAGGGCATCAAAAACTTGAATACTCAAGAAATCTCTCTACTCTTATATCTTCTTACTTTATAAATTCTCCAAGTATTTGTAATCATCTTCAAGAAGTGTATCAACTCTGCAAGCAATAAAAGTACAAGTTCATCTTTGTAAGCTTACTATCTTTCTTTTATTTATTTTCTCAGTTATTATTCTTATACCATGAAGGAGTTTTATAAAAGGCTTAGATCTTTAAAATTAGTTAGAAGAAATATGAAAACAAGAGTAATGGCAATAGATAGAAAAATAAGAGAACTAATAACTGAATCTTCGGAATTAAAAGTAGAAATAAAAAAGATGGATAAGAAAATAATCAGAACCAAAAAGCTTCTACAACAAATTAAAACCAAAAAATCAGAAAAAACCGCTAAACAAACTATTAAGAATAAACGTATTCATTATGTTAGAAGGATGCATTATTTACATGTACAAAGCATGAGACAACTTTTAGAGATAGAATCAAGAATACATGTAATTAACGTTCAAAGAATGGATGGTAATCCCCAACCTCTACAAGTGGAACCCGTACAAGATCTAGAACTTCAACCTTTACAAGAAACAAATCAACCTATAATAGCTCAACCTTTACAAGTGGTATCAGAGCCTGCCCAAGGGGAAGGTATCTGATAACATTTATAAAGAAATCATTTTTAATTGGATTTTTATTACAAGTCTTCTTGATAAACCTCAAATATTTTATAGTTACAACTTTGAAGTAGCAGTGAGAACTGTTAATACGTTGGTCAGCCCAGATTGTAATCCCGGTTGTAAGTCCTAGTAAGGCAGTGAATCCGTTGATTAACGAGGGTGGTCCCGTAACTCACAAAGTTCTAACCATAAAATGGCTAGTTTATTGAAAACGATGAGTAGTTTAAATCTAGGAAAAAATAATTCTTTAGTGATAAAAACAGATAATGATGAAACTTCCTCCTCTGGAACTAAAAATGAATTAGAAATAGCTAAATTAGAAGAAAGTTTTCATAATTGGAATATACCTATAATAGATAAAGATAAAGTATATAAAAAGAGAAACTTCTGGGAAAGAAAAAATTATGAAATCCACATGTTAGAATATTGTAAACCAGGAACAAGTATTAAGATTATTACCATCCTAGAAGAAGATAAGTTGAAAGAACATAGTAATAAAGTATATAACTTCATCCATATAGGATTAATACAAGTAGC
>NC_029774.3:101828154-101830025 GCF_000817695.3 Arachis duranensis | reverse complement strand
ATTATTAAAAATTTTGTAGGAGATCCCAGTATTTTTAAAGATAGGATACATACTCAATTAATGAATTTAAGATGTCCAACCATGTCTGATTACAGATGGTATAAAGATGTTTTTATGTCAAAAGTTATGATAAGAGATGATGCACATGCGCCTTTCTGGAAAGAAAGATTCGTAGCAGCCTTACCAAAATTATTCTCTGAAAAAGTATTACAAAAACTACAAACACAGTTTGGGACCAGATTCCCTATAATTCATTAACCTTTGGACAATTACATAATATAATAGTACAAACAGGTATAGAAGTATGCACAGATACCAAGATACAGCAGAAAATAAAACAAGAAAGTATCACGGGTAAAAGAGAGCTTGGCACTTTTTGTTATCAATATGGAATAACTCCTGAAAAAGCACCTAGCAGACAGCATAAAGTTAAAAAGAAAAAATTTTATAAAAAACCTAAATATAATATAGACAAACCCCTTTATTATGAACAGAAATATCATAAAAAATTCCATAAAACTCCTAAAGGAAAACCTAAATTTTCTAATAAGAAAAAACAAATAACATGTTGGAAATGTAAAAAACAAGGA
The DNA here is from genome assembly GCF_000817695.3 of Arachis duranensis. NCBI lineage: Eukaryota > Viridiplantae > Streptophyta > Magnoliopsida > Fabales > Fabaceae > Arachis > Arachis duranensis. The sequence continues at coordinate 101,829,435 of NC_029774.3, read as the reverse complement.
CATTATGCTAATAAGTGTACGACAGAACAAAAAATAAATAAAATAGAAAATAAAGAAATTAAGCATGCTTTAACAGCTATACTAATCAATTCAGAGTCAGAAGAAGAATCAATTTATGAAGGTTCTTCTGAAACTGAAGACTATTTTATACAACAATTAGACTTTATGTCAGAAGAAGAGAGCTCCGGAGGAAATAGTGGAAAGGAGGAACAGGATAATAATAATTGTTTAGGCAGTGAATCCATTGATTAACGAGGGTGGTCCCGTAACTCACAAAGTTCTAACCATAAAATGGCTAGTTTATTGAGAACGATGAGTAGTTTAAATCTAGGAAAAAATAATTCTTTAGTGATAAAAACAGATAATGATGAAGTTTCCTCCTCTGGAACTAAAAATGAATTAGAAATAGCTAAATTAGAAGAAACTTTTCATAATTGGAATATACCTATAATAGATAAAGATAAAGTATATAAAAAGAGAAACTTCTGGGAAAAAAATTATCAAATTCATATGTTAGAATATTGTAAACCAGGAACTGTAACACCCTACCATACAGAGTCTTATACTTAAGTCATAATTCAAAGATGGCAAGGTATTACGACCTCTAAAATAAAAATTTAGTACGTATAGTAGTATGAATGATTGATTATAACTAGGAGCCTTTGTAGAAAAAGGGGTAAACAAAAACCGCAACTCAAAAGCGCAACACTCCGCTCGATAACGTAACGAACAAGGATAACCAACGCGAGATCATATATATACAAAGGAGTGTCAAAAATAGGAATATCAAGGCTCAAGATCTGGCTGCGAAGATAACCGGTCCGAGTATAACAATATATACATATGATAAAATAAGGAAAACCCCAAAGGAAACCCAAAGGGACACAAATACATAAAACCTATTCTCCAAACTCTCCCATAAGAGGAGTCATCACAGTTTGTATTATTTAATGGAGATAAAAGTATATAAGCAAAACATATAAACCAAAACATAGCCCCAAGAACAAAGGATCTTCGCAATAACAGAAGTCTCCAGCATGCATCAGCGGGACACCTCACGTCCTGCATCTGAAAACCACAAAATCCGCATGGGTGAGAACCAGAGGTCCCCAGCATGGTAACAGCTTCCACATATATAATACATAATAATGGAGGAAAGCCGAAGGCAATCCTAGAACTTCCTCCAGATAATATCAAAGCTTATAAACAAGCTAAACCATAAAAGGGCATCTGACTAAAGATTCTTCAGTCTAACTAATACTTCCCTTTCCAATTCCTTCA
>NC_029774.3:101823891-101824176 GCF_000817695.3 Arachis duranensis | reverse complement strand
TTGATGAGCCTTTAGGAGTTCGGACTTAAAGTCACTTGAGATTTCTAATCGGCTCAAACACAAAGTTCTGGATACTTCTCGCGCACCGATTTTTTAGACTCTCAAATCCCTTGAGCAACTTCTCCTCTTGAAGCATCATCCAAGCCGCATAAAACGATTTCCGACTTAACGCATCCGCCACTACGTTCGCTTTTCCCGGATGGTAATTCAACTCAAAGTCGTAGTCCTTCAACAATTCCATCCACCTCCTCTGCCTCATATTGAGCTCTTTCTGATCAAAGAGGT
>NC_029774.3:101823400-101823813 GCF_000817695.3 Arachis duranensis | reverse complement strand
TCGCACTCAGGAGTCCAAACAAACGGAGTGTCTTTGCGGGTTAACTTTGTCATTGGCAAAGCTATCTGTGAAAAGCCTTTGATAAACCTTCGGTAATAGCCAGCTAAACCCAGAAAACTCCTTATCTCTGTTACGGTGGTTGGTTGCTTCCAATCCATCACAGCCTCCACCTTAGTTGGATCCATGGCTATTCCCTTCTTACTCACCACGTGACCCAAAAACTTCACTTCACTCTTCCAAAACTCACACTTCGATAGTTTTGCATAGAGTTTCTTCTCCTTTAGAATCTTCAACACGGTCCTCAAGTGTTCCGCATGCTCTTTTTCAGTCTTGGAATAAATCAGTATGTCATCAATGAAGACAACAACGAATTTATCCAAAAACGGATGGAAAACTCTATTCATGTAATCCAT
>NC_029774.3:101821394-101823288 GCF_000817695.3 Arachis duranensis | reverse complement strand
GTCTTAGGGATATCCTCACCCCTCACCCTTATCTGGTGATAACCGGATCGCAAATCGATCTTGGAGAAAACTCCAGCTCCTTGTAACTGATCCATGAGATCATCAATTCTCGGCAATGGGTACTTATTCTTTATTGTAACCTTGTTCAGCTGCCTGTAATCCACACAGGGTCGCATACTCCCATCCTTCTTCTTTACCAGTAATATTGGAGCACCCCACGGAGATACACTTGGTCGTATAAAATTCTTTCCCAACAAATCCTCTAACTGAGACTTTAGCTCGTTCATCTCTAACGGTGACATCCTATAAGGAGCACTTGAGATTGGTCCCGCCCCGGGCACCAATTCAATAGCAAACGCAACCTCTCGGTTAGGTGGAAACTCATCAATATCATCGGGAAACACTTCCGAAAACTCACACACAACCAGAATCTGTTCCAACATTTGATCATCACCCGAAACGCCCGCGGTTAACAACATGATACCCTGACACTCGATTCCAGAACAGTTCACCATCATCGAGTTCAAATAATAATTATTCACCACGACCGGCCCTTCAGTATCTTCCGGCATAAAGTACACCGACTTTGTAGAACAATCTAGCAGAACATGGTTCTTAGATAACCAGTCCAATCCCAAGATAAGATCAAGACCAATCATCGGTAAGCAGATTAAATTATGAACAAAATCACGCTGCTTGAACCTAAAGGAAACTTCCGGGCATCCTAGTCTAGTTACCATGGCTTCGTGGGTAGCATTGTACACTCTTAGATCATAACCTAAAGTTACAATCTTCAGTCCTAACTCATGGGCTTTCTCAAATGCAATGAATGAATGTGATGCTCCCGAATCAAATAAAGCATTTAAAGTTTGTCCAGCCATTTCACAGTTACCTCGAATAAGTGTCTCGGATCCCTCAACTCCTATAGCTGAAGTGGTGAACACCCGACCAGTCTGCTGTGTTTTCCCTGCACCTTGTTTTTTCTTCTCCGGGCAGTTTGGGACCTTATGTCCCGCCTTACCACAGAAGTAGCACAAACCCCATCCGGCCATGCGCGGGACTCCCGGATGGTGACTTCCACACCTAGCGCAAGCTTGCTCATTCTGTGGCTGCTTCCCAAGCCTTTTTCCTTGGGAGTTGTTGTTGTTGGGCCTCCTAAAAGAGCCTCCCCGCTTGAAAGGCGGACCTCTAGGTGTAAAGTTCTTCTCTCGGTTCCGTGGGACTGATCCCTTGTGACTCCCTTTCTCAGCAGCTGCCTTCTTCACATACTCTTCAGCAACCCCACACTTGTTCACCAACACAACGGAAGTTCTAATCTCTATTGGTCCCTGAGCTCCATTTCCGTCGTTGCCATGGTTGCTCATCTGTTGTCCAAGAGCCTCTGCAGTGGCCCACATAGCCGCAGCCATGTTCTCAGCAGTGGCTTGCATAGCAGTAGCCATGTTCTCCAACGCAGTCATAAAGTTCACCGGGTCATTAGGGTTATTCTCTGGCACACGAGCATTCGTACGACCTCTCACACTACCTCTACCGCGTCCACGAGGCGCCATCTGGTTCCTATACACACCAAACACTCGATATTAAGTTGATCAGTCTCAATATCGGAAGTTTAGTGCTTCAAGTCCCAAATGCATGCTCATGAACGTTTATGCCAATTATATCAAGTAGATATACTAATATCACATAACACACATACAGAGAATGCACAGAAGCATAGTCAGTCCATTCCTCAGGCTCTACAGGAACGAACTGCTCTGATACCATAATGTAACACCCTACCATACAGAGTCTTATGCTTAAGTCATAATTCAGAGATGGCAAGGTATTACGACCTCTAAAATAAAAATTTAGTACGTATAGTAGTATGAATGATTGATTATAACTAGGAGCCTTT
>NC_029774.3:101811894-101813848 GCF_000817695.3 Arachis duranensis | reverse complement strand
ATTATTAAAAATTTTGTAGGAGATCCCAGTATTTTTAAAGATAGGATACATACTCAATTAATGAATTTAAGATGTCCAACCATGTCTGATTATAGATGGTATAAAGATGTTTTTATGTCAAAAGTTATGATAAGGGACGATGCACATGCACCTTTCTGGAAAGAAAGATTTGTAGCAGCCTTACCAAAATTATTCTCTGAAAAAGTATTACAAAAACTACAAACACAGTTTGGGACCCAGATTCCCTATAATTCATTAACCTTTGGACAATTACATAATATAATAGTACAAACAGGTATAGAAGTATGCACAGATACCAAGATACAGCAGAAAATAAAACAAGAAAGTATCACGGGTAAAAGAGAGCTTGGCACTTTTTGTTATCAATATGGAATAACTCCTGAAAAAGCACCTAGCGGACAGCATAAAGTTAAAAAGAAAAAATTTTATAAAAAACCTAAATATAATATAGACAAACCCCTTTATTATGAACAGAAATATCATAAAAAATTCCATAAGACTCCTAAAGGAAAACCTAAATTTTCTAATAAGAAAAAATAAATAACATGTTGGAAATGTAAAAAATAAGGACATTATGCTAATAAGTGTACGACAGAACAAAAAATAAATAAAATAGAAAATAAAGAAATTAAGCATGCTTTAACAGCTATACTAATCAATTCAGAGTCAGAAGAAGAATCAATTTATGAAGGTTCTTCTGAAACTGAAGACTATTTTATACAACAATTAGACTTTATGTCAATCTTCTGAAACTGAAGATTATTTTATACAACAATTAGACCTTATGTCAGAAGAAGAAAGCTTAGAAGAAAATAGTGAAAAAGGTGAAAAGAATAATTGTTTAAGAATAGGATTATGTAACTGTAGAAACTGTGAAAAAACTGTAAATATTTTGACTAAAGAACAAACTTTTACACTAGTCAAAATAATTGACAAGTTAGAAGATACACCATTAAGGGATGAGTTTATAAGACAATTAGCTGAATTAGTTAAAAATGAAGAAGAAAGTAAGCAAGAAATAAGGCCAATAGAAATAAAAGAAATTTACAATTGTTTTAAAAATCCACAAGAAGAAGTTTCCCTTAATTCTCTCAAAGAAGAGATAAAAAAGTTAAAGAGAGAAGTTTCAGAATTAAAACAACAAAACATTAATATAATAGATTACGAAAAATAGAAGGAGAAAACATAATAAAAATCCAAGAACAATCTTTGCAAAATAATGAAGGGACTAGTAATATAACAATCCCCGAAAATTATATTAACCTAGGTACAGAAAATTATATAAATATTTTAACATTATTAGTAAGTCAAAAATGGTTCACTACGATAACTTTAATAGTAGGAGAAGAAAAATTTGATTTAATAGCTATGGTAGATTCAGGAGCTGATGTTAATTGTATACAAGAGGGATTAATACCCACTAAATATTATGAGAAAACTACAGAAAGAGTCTTAATGGCAGAAAATGACAAAATGACTATAGACTATAAGTTATCTAAAGCAAAAATTTGTAAAAATAGGGTATGTTTCGCCACTACATTCTTTTTAGCAAGAAATATATCTCATCAAGTTATATTAGGAAATCCTTTTACTTTATTATTATATCCCTTTAATGTCGACATCGACGGAATAACTTGTACAAGAATCCCCAATCATCCTGTCCATTTTGAATTTCTCACAAGACCAAAACAACATGAACTCAATATGTTACAACACCTATCTACCCATGTTAGTGTAATGGAAACAGAAGTAAAACAAATTAATTGTTTGAGTCTAGAGAAAATTTTACAACACTTACCGCGTCAAGTTAATATTATAGAAAGAAAAACAAGACAAATTAACTACTTAAACCAAGAAATTACACATAAAAGAATAGAAGAACAACTACAAATCCAGAGATACAAGATAAAATAAAAGCAATTGAAGAAAAAAT
>NC_029774.3:101784664-101811563 GCF_000817695.3 Arachis duranensis | reverse complement strand
TCAAAAGGAATAAAGCAGCATATATATCATCTAGAAAAATTCATGGATATTATAAAAGAACAAGGATTAGTTTTATCCGAAAAGAAAATGAAAATTTTTACAACTAAAGTAAGGTTCTTAGGATATGAAATTTATCAAGGAACTATAGTGCCTATTAAAAGAGCCATTGAATTTGCAGATAAATTTCCAAATGAAATAACTGACAAAAAACAACTACAAAGATTTTTGGGATGTTTAAATTATGTAGCAGAATTCTTACCTGGAATAAGAGTTACATGCGAAACTCTTTATAAGAGACTAAGAAAAAATCCACCTCCGTGGACAAAAGAAATGACTTCTACAATAATAAAAATAAAAAATGCAGTAAAAGAAATACCTTGCATAAGTATATTAGACCCATCGGCTAAATTAATTGTAGAAACAGATGCATCAGAATTAGGATATGGAGGAATTCTTAAACAAATACCTCCTAATAGCTCAAAATAACAAATAGTAAAATATCATTCAGGAATTTGGAACCAAGCTCAAAAGAACTACCCCACAGTCAAAAAAGAAATACTTGCCATAGTATTATGTGTTTCAAAATTTCAAGAAGATTTATTTAATAAAACCTTCTTAATAAGAACTGATTGTAAAGCAGCCCCAAATGTTTTAGAGAATGATGTAAAAAATTTGGTTTCAAAAAAAATATTTGCAAGATGGCAAGCTATTTTATCATGTTTTGATTTTACCATTGAACATATAAAAGGAGAACTAAATTCACTCCCTGACTTTCTTACTAGAGAATTTTTGCAGGGAAAGAATGGAGCAAAAAGCAGCCTCCAGTGAAGATTATGGTCAACCTTTTGACCAAATAAAAGAAACAAAATTACCTATTACTGTTGTACCAGCAAAACAATTATCATTAAGATAAAAGCTGCACCATCATCATCATCACCTTCTAAGAGCTCTTTAATTACTGCTAATAATAAATTCACATTATTACAACCATCTGACCTCTATAATACTCAACCCTTGAAAGAACAATTTCCTTACTATGAGAAACCCAATCCTATGAAGATATTAGCTATTGAAAAATAGTGGTTCAAGAAAGACAGAAAAACCTTATACAAGACTATCTTCCCAAATACTTTCCATTATATTCCTATTAACCCACAAAAAACCCAAAAATTTTATGAATTCATATTAGTAGACACCGGATCCATTGAATTAACACATTACAAAGATTCCAACACTAAACAGCCTATTTATTCAAAAATAAAAATTATAAAAATATTATCCTTGCAATATTGGGAAATACCCCCATATCAATCTAAAAGCTTCTCATTAAAATTTGAACCTCAGAACTATACCTACTATGATTACCAAGAAGCTTGGAATCATGTTTTATTCCTATCACCAAGTCCCCATTCCTGGTTCATTTGGTTTAGAAAGGGGATATCATTACAATTTCCTAAATGGTTTCAAGCATGGTTCCAAAACTTTGGACCAATGGAAGCCTTCTTCCCAAAAGAAGCCAGTATGGCATATGAATATTTTAAAAGCAAGTCATCATTCCTACAAGAATATAAATTTATTTCATTCATAGCAGCCATGGGAATAAGCTGGATTATGACCTGGGAATATGATTCAGCAGCATATGAAGAATCTCCAAGCATACAATATCTAGTAAGAGTAATAAAAATTAAATGGTGGAACAAATATGATATAAATTTGCTAAGAAGAGCAGCTATTGATCAATGATTAACAGCATCACAAAAGCGCCCAGCAACAGCAGCCTCAAGCACCACCAAAGAACAAATAGCGTATAAAAAAACAATAACAGCCTCAAGCACCAACAATGAACAAATAGCGTATAAAAAAGAAACTCAATTCTTAGCACAAAAGAGACAAATTATGGCAGCTTTAGCTGCAGCAACTTCAGAAGAAGATATTCAAAGCTCTTTACAAGCAATACAGACCGTGCCTCTTGGAGAAGATGAAGAGGTCCAGTCCAGTCCAGCTCATTATTATCAAGATTCACAAGACCCATTTGAGATGTAACAAAGTACTGTATATGTAATCAATGTAAAAGCCCAATCATGAAAAAAAAAAGTAAAAAGTAAAAAGTAAAAAAGTAAAAGTAAACAGTAAAAGCAAACAGTGAATGTCGGCAAACAGCAAAAGCAAACCTGTGGTTATGGCAAGGAAGGAATTCCATAACTCATCCCTATTCAAGGTTTCATTTATGTTTTGAATCACTTTTCCATCACTTTATAGCATTACTTGTTTATATTACATACATAGTTCTTTTATTCCTTTATTGCTTTATTAATTGCAATTTTGTCTTGTTCTTTAATTCCTTTATTTTGTTTGCTTTCAATCATTAAAAACCCCCTTGCCTTCCACAACCAAAATTGTATGCACTCGTTGTCACTAGTTCCTAGGGAGAACGATCCGGGAGTCTAAATACTCTCGATTTATATTTGCTTTGAATTGTGACATTTTTAGAATTATAATTTGATTGATGACCAATGATTGGGCTTAGACTATACTTGCAACGTCAATCCTATTTTTAGTGCGAAAATCTAAACCCATGCTTTTGGTCATTGTTAGAGCCTTTAAAAGAAAGTTTAAAGCAAAGCGTTAAATAGAAAAGCGCATCACTTACGTAAGCGATAAACGTAATGAAGTTGGATAAGAGTAAAATAAGCATGAAAGTATATATACAAAAGAGTTCCAAGATACAGATAGCAAAGCTTCTGACCCGGCTCGCGAAGTTAAAACCAGACAGAGCATATAAACATATATACATATATACATGAGAATCCCAAAAAACATGACTCACAATACTGTTTACAGAACCTATTTCTCCAAATCAACTTCTAGGAGGGACAAGCATAAGATACAAGGTGAAAAATTTATATACATATATGAATATAAACAAAATATGTCCCTGAGTCCCAAGAGTTCTTCGCTTCATCAGAGTCTCCAAAATACAGAGTGGTGCTTCTCAATCTGCATCTGAAAAATAGCAATATTGTATGGGATGAGAACCGGGGGTTCTCAATATGGTTAAGGTGCCCACATATATAATAAATAAGGTCCCGGAAAAGCCAAAGGCAATCCTAGAACTTTGACACTCAGATTATAAAACTTAAAGGAGTAAATTGAACTATAAATTTGGTAAAACTCTCTAAGGTACCCAAGTCACAATATATCTCTAACCCTTACCTTCACTTTCACCTAACATAGCATTCTATACATTTTACTGCTTACTCATAAATCATTGTTAACCAATCCTTACCATTGATCCAGCCAGTTACGGCCTATGGCCCAAATCAAACCAGCCCAGCCTCCGGCCTAAATAAACTCAACCCAACCTCCGGCCTGGTTCAAAATAAATCATCATTATTATCAGTCCACTACCAAAGTACTCAAAATAGAAAGACAATTACAAACACAGGCAAATACAAGGTAGACATATTTAAAGAACAGTTATAGCAAGTATCACAGTTACCAGTTATACAGAATTTATCAGATAGGCAAACCAAAACAAGTATGCACACCCAAACAAAGCAAACAAATGCAACATGATGCATGTCTGTCTTACTGGCCGTGAGCTCACGTGTCGGTTACTTTGCCAGAACCTGACACACCCGGTAGCTAACACGGATATCATCCTCTTGAAAACTGGTAGGTAGTACACCACCACGAACCCCACCTAGCGGGCGATACACCACCACGAACCCCACCATTGCGAGTGGTACACCACCCCAAACCTCGCAAGATCCTCATATGGAAAACAACACAAATAAGTGGGTGGTACACCACCACAAACCCCACATACATTTACTTTCAAAAACATGTGGGCGGTAAACCACCACGAACCCCACAAAGCATTTCATTTAAAAACTTGTGGCTAGTAAACCACCACGAAATCCCCACACATCTCGACACTAGGCAAGCAGTAAACTACCAAGAACCTTGTCAGGTCAAAGCTCAAAACAATTTTATTATAAATCATTCATTCATATACATATCACAAACCAATGCAACACAATTCACAAGTCATCCTACTATCATTATCATCATTTAATATCCTCATCAATTATCACAAACAACATATTCTCACAGGAAACTCAACATTAAACACCTCATAATCCACTTAACCAATTCCATAACATCAATTTAACAATTATCCTCAACACAACCCAATCAACAATTTAATTCAACAACTAACATTAAATTCAACTTATCCTATGGGTCAACTAGCCTAAGTTTTCACGACACATTACATTTTATATACGAGAAACCAAAATCATACCTTGGTAAAATTTAATATCCAACACACAAAATTAAAGAATTAACTAGGGTTCTAGGATTCTCACCTTATCAATGGGAAATTGGGATAAGACTCAGCAAGTCTACCAAGTTAATTTGATCCTAAACACTGAAATTACACAAAATCTCAATACCAAAACCTAAGAATTTCGAAACTGGAAATGAGAAAATTGAGGAAGACAACGTGAATCCCTTACCTAACCAATGACTGGGCTTTGTAGCGCTCGCCGCCACAGACGTGTGGTCACAAACAATGCGATGATCGGAGCTCCGGATCAAAAATTACAAGAATTTGATTATGAAAGTAAGGGTTTGTGTTTTGAAACTCTCTTCTTCCCTCTCTTGAAACTTCCAGCGTGAATTGGGCCTTGGGCTCATTATGGTCCCAATTTGCTCGGTTCGGTTCGTTCGACCCAATTTTGGGTCAAATCTTTTAAAATTGGTGTCAAAATTCTTGTTTTAATTTTCTCTATCACATTAAACTATAAAATTTAATTTTCTAATTTTTTATTAATAAATAATTATTAGCTAATTATTTACTAATCTCTCAGATTTTACACCCACGATATGGATTTAATTTTGTGAGTTTTGACACTGGGTTCGATTACACCTATTTGGTTGGTAAGATTATTACTTTAGAAAAAGTATAATTCATTGATAAATTTATTTATTGTATTGATCATTTTGATTGTATTTTTTTCTTAACAAACTTATTGACAATAATTTTTTTAATTCATTCTAGATGTTATTGGATATCTTGTTGGAATTGGGAGTAAGAAGACTCTTGAAAAAGATGGCAAGTCTACTAAGTACAATATTATTGAATTAGAGATCGATGATCGATAATCATATATTTGTTTTTATAAATCTAAAAATTTTGATATTTACTTCATTATAAATTTATGTATTTGAATTTATTTCAAAATTTTATTCTCATTTTTATAAATTGTTATTTCAACTTATTTTGTTATGAATATTTTTGTAATATTAAACCCTTCTTTTGCTTGAAGAATTTTAATTTGTTAAAAAAAATTTGTTATCGGTGAACGGATCTTTTTCCTATTTTTTATGTAAAATATTTTCATTGACATGTTAATATTAATATATAAATAATAATCATAATATAGAAAAAAATAAAATTTAATGTAAAATTAACATACTACTATTACAGTTATATATGTTCTTATTTTTGCAGGTCTTTTTCCTTATGGTTTAAGAAGACTTCAAATTATTTTATTTGTATTTTATTTTGAATAAAGATTTTTTTGTGACTATTTTGAATAAAGATAAAAACAACATATTCAATATGTTTATTATATAATAACGATAATAGTGTTATACTAAACTCAAAAAATTTATAATTTTAAAATATTATTTTTGATTTAACATGTCAAATTAAAATGTAAGCCCGTACATCGCACGAATTTAACACGAGTTATTATTAAAAAAATATAATATACATATAAAAGATTAATTTTATATAAATAACTAATTTAATAACTCTTTTTAGTATATATATAATATGTTCAATTATTATTGTGTATTTTTAAATAATAATATAATATAATATAATATTTTTGGTATTATATAATGTAATAGTTTGATCATATCAAAATATTTTTTCTTTAAAAAAAATAATAGTGAAAACTCATGTAGTTATTTTTGTTTAAAATTACTAGTTAAAAATGGTTAGACAGTAATTTATTTAAACATATCAAATAGCTACTAACTTTATATGAAATATCTATACGTGAATCGCCACCAATAATAATATTTTTTGTTATAAAATATTGAATATTTCTCCACATCCAAGTAATTTTACATCCAAGTTCATCCAAGTGATTTGAGTTACGCGTTTCTTTTTTCCGTGCTTCTTCTTCTTTTAAATTTACGTTGCTTCTTCTTATTCTTCTTCACTGCGAATGCTACGTCTTCTTCTCTTCTTTTCTTTATTATTTTTTAAATTCATTACCATCGTCACCAACAACATCTCTTTCTCTTCCTCTTCATTCTCCTCCTCTTATTGGAATTTCGTCTCCTCCATCATCATCATCATCATAATCGTTATCATTATCGTCATTGTCTTCTTCTAATACGTATCGTCGTTATCGTTATCATCAAATTCAAATTTATATAATGGAAAATTTTTGGTTCATTTGGTATTATACAATGATTTTATTTTGTGCTAATTTTCGGTTCATTTGAGACGCAAGTGTTTCTAAATTCGAATTTATATAATGGACAATTTTTGGTTTATTTGGTATTATACAATGATTTTATTTTGATAATATTTTTAGTTTATTCCATCACCACAAAAAATCAGAATTAATAAAGATGTTAACAAAATATTGGTGTTATCGGTGATGACGAAATTGATGATGGATGAGGAAGAAGAAAAGGAAGGAGGAGATAAAAAAAATTAAATAAAAAAGAAATAAGAGAAGGAGAAAGGGGATATCAATGTGGTGGTATGGTGGTGGTGACGAAGACAATAATGAACAAAAGATGAAAAAAAGGAGAAAAGAAGAAGAAGAAGGACCAGGAGAAAGAAGAAGAAGACAAAATTTCGCAGCGTAAATTAAATGACTTGATAAACTTGGATGTAAAATTGATTGAATGTGTAGCGGAACTCTAAAATATTTGCTATTCAATATAGTTATTTTTCTTTTGGACATAAACGGATTTTGTTGGGTAGCAAAATTTTGTATTTTTGTGTCTGTCATAACCTGGGATGAGCCCAATATTACAGATCCTATATTCAGAATTTTCGAGATAATGCAGCAGAGGTATAGGCCACTGGCCCATGAGACAATCTCTTTACAGAACGTTACTCATATCATTTTGAGCTCTAGCCCAAATCTCTTCGGCTATGTCAGTGAGCTTTCTCTACGCACCAAAAAAATAAAAAGACAAAAATACAATCACACTGAAGTTGCTGTGTGAATATTAAAATAGTTCTAACCATGGTTCTGAAAATCGGAACAGATCGGTCGGTCGAATCGGTTTAATCAGAATCGTGTCATTATTAGTTTGTTTCGATGGAAAAACCCGTCACTAGAAAAATCGTTTGAAAACCACTAAACTTGGACGATCGAACCGAACCAAACCAGTCAGTTTCTGAAAAATCTCAAAATGACGCCTTTTCAACTAACCATAGGAAAGGAGAAAAATGGTGAAAGACAGAAGAGAGGTGTAGATCCAGATAGGGGCCTATAGGGAAAGCGAGGCCAGAAAAAACATATCAAGAATCAAAAGGAAGGATGACAAGCACAAAGGTGGATAGCAGCGCGAGTTGAGGGATAGGCGGAGTTGTGAGGACGATGGTGATGACGAACGTCAGTAGAACAAAAGGTGAGCTAACTAGCCAAGAAAAGAGAAGGAGTTGAATGTTTTGCCCACTACAAAGTTGAAGACTTGAAGATGCTAGTGAATGAAGGATGAAGCATTAGGTTTTCTTTTTTTTTTCTTTTCTTTCGAGAGAATGATAGTGATTTGGGAAGTGAGGAATGTAACGTGGAGTATCAAATATGTAGTTGGAATTTAAAAGTGTTCTAGAAGGTGATCGTGGTTTAAGGTAGATGTTACAATACTTCTGTATTGTTTGGAGTTTTAAAACTCCTTTACATTATTAATATTGAAATCTGTATTGGTACAATATTCTAGAAAATATTCTATTAATGAAGCTTTTATTATATATTGATAACTTCATTAAACAATTAATGCCAACAAATTATATTTTTTAAAAATGTTAGTATTTATTAAAATTTCATAAACTCATTAGTCATTTCACTACGATCTAAATCGTACTGGTATATTTTTATTTTTATTTAATCTAATTTTATTCACATAATTTAAAATTTTAAATTATAAAATTATAAAATTTAAATTTAAATAAATATAATTTAATTAATAACTTAATTTAATTTGATAAAAATAAATGTATTCGTATTATTATACGTATATGATTAATTATATTTATTCGGTTTTAAAAAAGTAACTATTTAAAATCATTAATTATAAATTCAAAATTAATATACTCGTATTATTTTTAATATGACTATGTTTACAATACTCCCTAATAGTTTGGTGAATCCACACTCTATAAAGTCTTTAATTATTTAACGAATCAATACTCCTTATATTTTTATTTTTAAATATTTTTAAATTAGTTTTTCGCAGTTAAAATTTTTATTATTTTCTTTATATTTATTTTACCTCTTTTGCTTCAAATTAAAAAATCCTTTATATTTATTTTACCTCGTAGCTCGCTTACTCAAATTTCACTTCTAACCAACTCTATCACCACCATTCACCATCGTCACTGGTGTCTCGTTCAACGTAGCATCTCCTTCATCGTTTTCATCATTGCGTCACCGCCGTCTCGGAGGCACTTTGCCTCACTTGCCGCCTACTTCTCCCATGTGATGTGAGTGGTGATGCTGTTGTGCTTCTCTGTTGTTCTCCTATTTTAATTGTTTTGGTCTTCTATTTTTATTCCTATTTTAGTGTTTTAAATTAAAATTTAAAATTTTATTTTCTAACTCGTTTAAGTAATCTAATCCTAAAGTCCTAAGAGCACATAATTTGGCACTTTTCGAAAAGTAATTTTGGAGAGTCACCATCAACCCAAATTCTTTGTTGTTTAGAATGCTAAAAGAAAAATACTTTCATTATGCAACCATACTCACAGCTGATAAAGGTTCACAGGCTTCTTGGGGTTGACAAAGTCTGTTAGAAGGAAGAAAAGTTGTGGAAAAAGGTATTACCTGGAGCATAGGTTTGGGTTCTAATGTTCGTATATGGTATGACCTTTGGTTATCTCTCCCATACCCATTTATTCCTAATTGCAGCATCAACACAGATACAGGAGTCTACTAGGTCAAGGATTTACTTACAGTGGATCGGCAATGGAAGCAAGAGCAGATAGAAAAAATTTTTTCTCCGGAGATAGCAACTCGTATCCTCTCCACTTCGTTGAATACCGATGGTGTTGACAAGCTCCAGTGGATCTGGAACAAAAGAAAGCAATATGATGTCTCTACTGGGTATACAATAGCCTACAATTTCTATCATGTTCCAACAGCACAACTTCCCCCTTTGTTGCAAAATTAGGTAATTTGGAAGTAGATTTGGGGATTAAAGATTCAAACTAAGTTTCAAATATTTCTATAGAGGGCTATTCATGAAAGGTTACCTGTGATGCATGTCATCCACCGTAGATTTACAAACACCTTGCCCCTTTGCCCAAGATGCAAAGTGGAAGATGAAACAATCACACACTGCTTCCATCACTGTGGCGTTGCCGTAGCGACCTGGAACGCCCTCTTTCCTGCTGCGACTGTTGCTCGAAATGGGTCTCCTGATTTGGCGTCGTGGTGGCTGGCGGCTGCGGGTCACCATAAAAAACCAGGGCGACATCGAGACACTTGCTCGAGTTGTGATTGTCTGCTGGAAACTTTGGAAAGCTCGGAATAGAAAAGTGTTTGAAGGAAAGAAGACGACAGTGAAGGAGATAATTGATGTAGTGTCGTGGTACCAATGAGATGAAACTAAGAATTCAGCACATATCTTCTTGTTTCGTTCCCTTTTTCCTTAGTCATATGTTTTTGTTGTGTCATCTATTGTGGGAATTCCCAATTGCTTTCTGTTTGTCCCTCTTTGGACACTTGTTTCTTTTCTAAAGAAATAAAATTTAACTTACCTTTGGAAAAAAAAAGTAATCTAATCCTAAAAAAATATCTTAATATTTAAACTTAATACTAAATAATATATTTCGTTCGATTAACTAAATTCAAATTCACATTCCCGTGTTATTTCTTTTTGTTACTAAAGGAAAAAAAATTCAAATTCATTTTTTTAATTTAATAAAAAAAATTTAATTATTTAAAGAGTATTTTTATCATTTAAAATTATATAAAAAGTGTATTTTAGTCTTTTAAAATCAAATTTAAATTTTAACATTATAAATTTATTAAATGACATCAGTCCAAATTAGAATTAAATTTTAAATAAAAGAAAAAAAAGAAAAAATTGTCTACAACGAAAAAAATATGAATAAAAAATCTAGTGTTGGATTGGTTGTTTCAGCTTGTAAATCGGTCCTTAATTTTTATAAGGACATTTTTGTTTTTATAAAATTATCTTATTTGATAAAATAAAATTTAAAATTATATTTTGTATTCATTTAAACAAATTTAATTCTAAAATAAATTTTATTGTTTAAATTTCTAGTTTTTTGATTCATAAACAACGTTAATACCAAAAAGATAATTTTGTTTTTTTAATTAATATTTAAATAAATATTTTATATTTTTTAAATTAATTTTTAAAAAAGATAATTTTATCTTTTTAAATTTAAATATAATTTTTTATTTTTATTCTTTTTAAAATTAAATTAAATTTTTAATTCAAATTAAATAACTTTAATTTTAAAAAACTTTTAGTCTTTTAAAATTAAAAACGTCTTATTTATTCGTTTAATATTAATACACGTTTGATTTTTAAATCTTTTATAATAATGTTATAATAATCCTTTTTTAAATGTTATAATTGTTTAATATGAATAATATTAATCCAAAATATAATGGACTTAAAATGGTCCAAAAATAAAAAAATTATATTTTATTTGTTTTTATTATTATTATTATTTTTATTTATTTTTTGTGTTGGGTTAGTATACTAAAATCAAATGAATTTGGATTAAGGTTTTTTCATATTTTTTTCCGATAAAAAAATTTGGGCCATTCTCAAATTAAATTACATTACTTTATTTTAAATTGATATTAGATTACATAAAATTATAAAAAAAATAAAAAGTTAAAAAATAAAAAGACAAGAATATTCATTTAGAATTAATATTAAAAGATTAAAATATCTTTTAAAAGTAACTAAAAATATAATTTATTTTTAAAAAGAGTAAAACAAGTTTATAATAACAATTATTCCCGGAGATATCTTGCTTACGTATCATTGGAAAGTGCATTAACATAAATACAACAGTAAAAAAAGGTAATACAAAAATATGTAAACTATAAAAACGAGTCAAGGTAGATTGTCCTACACTAGCACTTTTCCTTAATAATACCACGATAGAAGATCCTATTCCGGGAATAGCTTTGGGTACTTCTGTTACAATTTTTACTGCCCAATAACCAATTTGGTCCCAAGATAAGAAATAACCAGTTACACCAAAAGATGCGGTCAATACAGCCAAAACAACGCCCGTAACCCACGTCAATTCACGAAGTTTTTTAAAACCACCGGTAAGATACACACAAAATACGTTCAGGATCATCATTAAAACCATCATACTTGTCGAGTGACGGTTAATTTTTTAAAAAATTTAGACCAATTCAACAACAATTTCATAAGAACAACCCTTAATACAAGCAAATCAAGTATAATTTTCATGCATTATTGCTAGATTGGTCTTAATTTTTTTTTTTTGAAAATTTAGCCATCGAAAATATATTTGATGCAAATCGAAAACTTTTGAAACAAAATTGAAACAAAATAAAACTTAAGTTTTTGAAATTTTTGCCAAATTTTAGGGATAAAAAATACACTTTACACTAAATTTTAAAAAGAAAAAAAATACTCTTTTAAGATTAGAGTTATTCAATTATTTTAAAAATAAAAAATTTATATTGAATTTAAAAAGATAAAATAACGTTAAAATTTAAAATTTTAAAATATCTATTTAGTATTAATGGTCTTTAAATCCTTTAAAAATTAGAAATTTGTCTTGGATATTTAAAAAATAAAAATATATCATTTAAGATTAATTTTGAAAAGACAAAAATATCTTTTTAAGATTATTGTTGTTTAATTAAATTATAATGTTAAAATTCAAATTTAATTTTAAAAAAAATGGTACAGATCCCTTTTTATACCTTTTTTTAATAATTTTTTATTTTATTTTAATAAAAAAAATTAACACTACTAAAACATAAATAAACTAAAACGTTGCTTAATAAATAAATAAAAAAGTTATATTTTATGATTATTTTATGTTTTTATTTAAAAGTATAATTTTACGTTGGTGTTCATTTTTTAAATATTAACTTTTTAAAAAAAGTATAATTTTTGTATATTAATTGTTTAATAATATTATAATATAAAAAATTTTTTATTAATTTTTCCCTTGAATACTGCACTAATATACATTATAATATTATAATATTAATAATATGAAAGGGTTTTAAAACTCCAAATAATACAAAAGTAATCTAACATCGACCAAGATAAACGGGTAGAGTTAGTGCTCTTTTGTTTTTCAGTTATAAAGAGTTAGTAGCTTTTTTTTTTGGAAAAGTCTAGGAGACCAGCAGTTTTGTTGAATTTTGGCCAGCATGTAACCAGCAGAGAAATGTGAGCCATTGGATGAAATCTCACACCAATCTCACACCATCAAATCATCATTGATGGCTAGTTGATGGCTAACAATCACAAAAATTGCTGGCCCCTAGCATTGCTCATTTTTTTTTCGGGAAGGGTAGAGAGTTGGTTCTTTTTTGTTTTTTTGGTGAGAGAGTTGGTTATTTTTTGTTTTTTGGTGAGGGAGAATTAGTATGTTAGTGTGTTTTATTGTGTATTTGGGCCAAGCTTTTAGGCCAACAACCAGCTGTTTCCGTTTTTTATTGAAAAGAGTTTCTTGCCATTTTTATTATAAATTATATCAGAAATTAATTCTCTCAATTTTTTTATAACAATTGACAGAGTAAAATATGATCTCTCACTATTAATTTTATAAGTGAAATCAAAAATAAATATGAAAGAAAAAGCAATAAAAAGTTAAAGATCACATTTTATACTCTTAATTTTTTTTAACAATTAAGAGAATCCATTCTCAATTATATCTATCTCTAAAATAACCAATTTAGATTGGTCGAATGATCTATTTATTCGTCTGTTTAAACAAGCGTCGGAGTTCACATTTTACCTTGTGTTTTAATGTGTTTATTTTAAAGTTTATATAAGCAAGTGTCGGGGTCAACATTAATTTGATTGATTACTTAAACTTGGATGATATTTTAAGATTTATATTAGGCTATAATTATATTTTAAAATATTTATTTATAATTTATTTATTATCTGATTGAACACAATTAAATCAATTAGATTAATGAACCAAGAATATTAGTTCTTACAAATTATATATATAAAATAAATATCTAATCTGTCCTATCTATTTTCTAGAAGGATAAAATAATTTCTGTTAAAAAAATATATATTTTAGTTCGTAATAAAATTATTTTGGGACAATATGATTTTTTATTAAAACATCCATAAAATAATAACGAAATTAGTATTATAATAGTTTTATTTGTAATTTGTGTTAGTTTTAAATTCCTACAAAATTCTTTGGTATAATAGAATCAACTACCATTAGTACTACCATCATCTTCTTTATTATTATTGTTATAATTTCTACCTCTAATACTTCAATTGTGTAGTCATATTTTGTTATTATCATTATCTTCTCTACTACTATCAACATCAACAACAACACTATTAATATTACTATTTTTTTCTCCCATCTTTTGTGTAATACTATTTTTTTTAAAATTTGTATTATAATTATTTTTTCTTCCTATAATATTACTTTAATGATCCTTCTTTATTTAAATATTATTGGTGAATGAATTTTTTTAAAATAAATTTATTAATAGTTTGTGAAAGTTAATTTTCATAAATTACAAATAAAATGAACATAAAATTAATTTATATTATTATTTAATACAATTTTTAATAAAAAATCGTAATGTGCCAAAATAATTTTGTTAGAGAACAAAATATTTTATTTTTTTACAAAAATTATCTTATTTTTCGAAAAAATAAATAAGAATTGGGTGTTCATTCGTAAATATACGAATATATGAATATACAAAAATAAAATCTCTGTGAAGATTTAACGAAAATCGCGGCATATTTCAATTTCAATAGCTGATATTTATTTACTATACTTACCAAAACTTGTGTGATTAAGAACCGGCAAAGGAGGCAATTAGGCATGCTGTGTCCAAAAACTATAAATACTTTTAAGAGTTTCAATACATATTCTCCCCGGATAGGGTGCAACATATTCGATTCAATGGTATACTTTAGTAGTAGTGGCATGGCCCTATGGTTTTTGTCTTTTCCAATTACTATGACTATAGTATCTTGACAAGGAAAAAATCAATACCACTAATAACAGGATGGGACAGGTTTAAATATAGGAAACTGTTTACTATTATAAACAACACAATTACTGCCCTCACTTTGCTTTTGCTGTAAAAATTACTTTAACCTTTGACATAAAAACACTTTTAATGCATTAATTTAGCAGCAGATTACGCCTAGATTAGTGAATTACATAAATTTCTTTTTCCTTTTTATTTTCATCATCTATTATTATTTTTTAATACATAAAACTAATGTTCCATTTGCACCGCTTTTTTAAGAAAATATATAAATTAACTATTTGATCAATTTAATCAGGCGTTTCTTACCATTTTTTTTGCTGTATTTTTAAGTTCAAATCAAAAACTAATTTATCATAAATTAAAATTATATTTAAAAATTTATTACTAATCAATAAATTATTTCAAGCATAAGGCGCAATTTAAATCCGGACTTGCTCTTTACCACTTAGCAGAAAACAGAAGCATGAACGTTGACGGACCCAGAGTAACCCAATTTAGTCGACATGAGTCTCTCTCTGGGAACTGGCTTTGGCTTCTGCCACTAGAATAGTCAACTCCTTTCATAATTTTAAAATAATAAAAATGGGACCAAAATGAACATGGGATTGGAATAACTGCTTTTATTAATTATTTAATCAACAGTATCAATATTTTCAGGAAAAAATAAAAAGATATTGGCCGATATAAAATTTTGGCGGCCATGACCACTGGAAACATCATGATCGACTTTGAGCCCAAAAAATTGAAGGCGTTGCTTTTCAAGAGGTAATAATGAAATGCATTGACAAAATAAACACGTCTGCGTGCAACATTGTATGTAGTAGGATGGATAGGCCTAAGGCCTTATAGTATTTTGATTTGATTTGATTTGATTTCCTTATCATTATTCAAACGAAACCCTAACACAGTAACACATCTACATAAGTTGCAGCAGAGTCTATTCTAGTATTTCTATAGCAATGATATCTAGGTGAGTGGTGATTAAGATATTAGTAGCTTTAGCCCATAAAATACACAAAAGGGCAATGCATGTCATTTAGCAGATAAAAGTATGACATTATTCAACATTTTTGACACCGCAGTTAATTTTACTACATTGCAGTATTGCACTAGTAAGGTGGAAGGAATAATAAGTGAATGTAACTTACTCAAGTACATGTGCATGTGTGGCTGAGATAGCCGCCGAAGTTATTTATTTGAATCCGTTAGAAAGATAATGAGAAATCTTTAGTATGTGCATAATAGGTTGGTTATTTGGTTTAATAAGAATAAATAATAAAAATTATTTCATAAATTATCTAAATTTAAAAATTCACATTCAATTATTTCACATTAAATTTTAAATTTTAAATTTTTAAAAAATCAAGTTAGTTATTTCAAAAAAAATAATCATCCGAAATTTTAATTTACCAAAGCATTTTACTCTAATATTCTTTTTTTTTTTCAATCGGCAGCCACTCACTTTCATCAATAATCATCTTACTTCATTGCTTGGTTTGTCATATGTCACTCACCTTTAGTAAAAATAACCATCCGCTCAATAATAAAAATAATCATCCGCATACCTAATAAATTAAACATCTAACATATTTTAATTATATATAACTAAATCCAATCCAATCCAATCAAAATAATCATCAACATAAAAATTAAAATAACCATCTGCATATCTACTAAAATGACCACCCTAAATTGACCATTAAAATAGAAGAAGAAGGAGATGAATAAACAAAAGAAGTAACTATGATCATCCAACAATTTAGTTTTTATTAAAAAAAGGAAAAATGTATAATTTGACGCATGAGTCTTATGATTTGATGTAACCATACAATTGGAGAAAAAAATGGAAAAAAAGGTTAAATAGAGGAAGAGACATTGGTGAGAATCAAAAGTAAGCAATTGAGTATTTAATTTGATATCGCCTTCAAACACACGTGTGTTACATCTACCATACTCACATGATTAATTCAAACAACGGTGTCGTTGAGCTTCTGGCCGCGTATGTGGGAACCCGTGGCGGCGTCGGCGGCACGATCGGCCGAGAATTGCAATGGCGCAGGTGAGAGAGACAAGTCTGGCACCTGACTGGCAGAGGCAGAGGTGGTGTCGATAGGAGACTGCGGCGGCATCGGTATGGCCGACGGGGAGTGCAGCAGCGTGATGTGAGGACCAGAAAAGATGGCAGCGAATTTTAAACGTGTATTGGAAATTATGATGAGATTAGGAATAATCGTATGTAATGTGAATGAATTTAAATGCTAATCCTAATTTTTTAAAATTTAAAATTTAAAATTAAATAATTAATAATTTAATTTTTAATTTTAATTTTATCTTTTTTTTAATCCTATTATATACATAGTATATTAAAATCATTGTTTCCTACTTTCTCTATTTATTTAACAACTATTCTCTGTGTCTAATTGTCTATCATCTCAAGATATAGTCCTATGTAGGAAACTTAGCCCTGTATTGTTTGATTGTTTCACCGTTGGAGTAAATTTAAAGTACCTTAATTTAACAACAAATAATAATATTGGAAGCAGGGAACTCGAACTTTAATGACAGTTCTATTCGAGTTCCTTGATCCCTTTTTAGAATAATGCTAACTCCTCTTTCAGATTTGTTTGATGACCCCATCTACATAGAGACTTCATGTAGTAGGGTTTCAAAAACTTTCAGTGTATTCAGCAATGAAGTTGGCGAGGTATTGCGATTTGATGGCTGTCTGAGTTTCGTATCTTAAATTAAACTTGGACAGTTCTACTGCCCATTGTAGAATCCTCTCAGCCAAGTCCATTTTTCATAGGATATTTTTCATTGGTTGATTAGTGCGGACTTTAATAGTATGGGCTTGGAAGTAAGGTCGAAGCCTTCAGATGTAAGAACTAGGGCATAAGCAAACTTCTCGATCTTTTGATAATTTAGCTCTGCACCTTGTAAGGCTTTGCTGATGAAGTAGATAGGTTCCTGCCCCTTTTCATCTTGTCGGACCAGGGCTGAGGCTATAGCCTGACTTCTAACTGATAGGTATAGCACAAGTTCTTCCCTTTTTTCAGGTCGAGTAAGTCTGGGTGGTTTTTCCAAGAATGTCTTGAAGTCTTGGAAGGCCTGTTTGTATTCTGGGTCCATTCAAATTGCTTCCTATTTCAAGGGTTGCCTGAAACTGAAGATCGATCTTGGATGAAATCTTCTGATGTGATCGGAGCTGTTGTGTCTGACTTGCTGGATCTTGAGGTGCTGCTGATCCTTGATCACCGGAGGGTGGTGGTACCTACAAGAGACTCCGATGCTTAAGTTAGCACGGGATTTAGGCAGGTTTTTTGTAGAATTAGAGTATGAGTTAACCTGGGTGCTCTAGTGTATTTATAGTAGTATGGAGTGACCTTCCTTAGGATAAGTTAAGTTATCTTATCTTATCTTTTTGTGGGTGAGATCACTTATCTTTTGGCCAGCTGCCTTCAGGTGGGTTGTGTCCTTCTGCTTTGGGCCTTGGTGCACGAAAATTACAATCACACTTTGTAATTCCGCACAACTAACCAGCAAGTGCACTTGGTCGTCCAAGTAATACCTTACGTAAATAAGGGTCGATCCCACGGAGATTGCCGCCTTGAAGCAAGCTATGGTTATCTTATTATTCTTAGTCAGGATATCAATAGTGGTTCTTAGTTTTAATTGCGAAGAGTAAAAGAGCATGAATTAAATGATACTTGTTGTGCAGTAATGGAGAACAGGTTGAGGTTTTGGAGATGCTCTGTCTTCTGAATTTCTGATTTCCTACTATCATCTTCTTCACGCACGTAGGTCTCCTTCCATGGCAAGCTGTATATTGGTGGATCACCGTTGTCAATGGCTACCAACCGTCCTCTCAGTAAAAAGGGTCCATGTACATGGCTAATCATCTGTTGGTTCTCACCAATGTTGAAATAGGATCCATTGATCCTTTTGCGTCTGTCACTACACCCAACAGTCATGAGTTTGAAGCTCGTCACAGTCATCTCATCCCAGATCCTACTCGGAATACCACAGATAAGGTTTAGACTTTTCGGATCTCAGGAATGCTGCCAACTGTTTCTAGCTTATAGCACAAAGATTCCGATCTCAAGGAATTGAAGGCTCTGTTGTCAGGAGAGGCAATCAAACGCATGGGCCAGGAACCTAAGAGATATACATTCAATCTGAGGTAGAACGGAAGTGGTTGTCAGGCACACGTTCATAGGTTGAGAATGGTGATGAGTGTCACGGATCATCACATTCATCATGTTGAAGTGCGAATGAATATCTTAGAATAGAAACAAGCGTGATTGAATAGAAAACAGAAATAATTGCATTAATTCATCGAGACACAACAGAGCTCCTCACTCCCAACCATGGGGTTTAGAGACTCATGCCGTCAAAGATACAAATTCAGATGTAAAATGTCACGAGGTACAAAATAAATCTCTAAAAGTAGTTTTTATACTCAACTAGTAACCTAGGTTTTCAGAAAATGAGTAAACTAAGATAGATAGTGCAGAAATCCACTTCAGGGACCCACTTGGTGTGTGTTGGGGCTAAGCATTGAAGCTTTCACATGTAGAGGCCTTCTTTGGAGTTGAACACCAGTTTGTAACTTGTTTCTGGCGTTTGACTCTAGCTTGCAACTTGTTTCTGGCGTTTAACGCCAGAATAGGGCAGAAAGCTAGCATTGAATGCCAGTTTACGTCGTCTAAACTCGGGCAAAGTATGGACTATTATATATTATTGGAAAACCCTAGAAGTCTACTTTCTAACACAATTTGAGAGCGTGCCATTTGGGTTTCTGTAGCTCCAAAAATTTTATTTCGAGTGCAGGGAGGTCAGAATCCAACAGCATCAGCAGTTCTTTATCAGCCTCTGAATCAGATTTTTGCTTAGGTCCCTCAATTTCAGCCAGAAAATACATGAAATCACAGAAAAATACAAAAATTCATAGCAAAGTCCAGAAATGTGATTTTTACATAAAAACTAATAAAAAATACTAAAAAGTAGCTAGATCCTACTAAAAACTATAGGAAGATTCCCCCAAAAAGCGTATAAAATATCCGTTCATCATAACACCAAACTTAAACTATTGCTTGTCTCCAAGCAACTAGATAAACAAAATATGATAGCACTGATGAGCGGATAATTTATACGCTTTTTGGCATTGTTTTTAGGTAGTTTTTAGTAGGTTCTAGCCACTTTTTAATATGTTTTTATTAGTTTTCATGCAAAATTCATATTTCTGGACTTTACTATGAGTTTGTGTGTTTTTTTATGATTTCAGTTATTTTCTGGCTGAAATTGAGGGATCTGAGCAAAAATCTGATTCAGGCTGAAAAAGGACTGCTGATGCTGTTGGATTCTGACCTCCCTGCACTTGAAATGGATTTTCTGGAGCTACAGAAGTCAAGTTGGCGTGCTCTCAAATGCGTTGGAAAGTATATATTCAGGGCTTTTCAGCAATATATAATAGTCCATACTTTGCTCGAAGATAAATGATGTAAACTGGCATTTAACGCAAGTTCCATGTTCCATTCTGGCGTTAAACGCCAGAAACAGGTTACAAGTTGGAGTTAAACGCCCAAAATAGGTTACAACCTGACGTTTAACTCTAGAAACAGCCCAAGCATGCGAAAAGCTCAAGTCTCAGCCCCAGCACACACCAAGTAGGCCCCGGAAGTGGATTTCTGCACTATCTATCTCAGTTTACTCATTTTCTGTAAACCTAGGTTACTAGTTTAGTATTTAAACAACTTTTAGAGATTTATTCTGTACCTCAGGACATTTTAGATCTGAACTTTGTATCTTTGATGGCATGAGTCTTTAAACTCCATTGTTGGGGGTGAGGAGCTCTGCTGTGTCTCGATGGATTAATGCAATTATTTCTATTTTCTATTCAAACACACTTGTTTCTATCTAAGATATTCATTCGCACTTCAATATGATGAATGTGATGATCCGTGACACTCATCACCATTCTCAATCTATGAACATATGCCTGACAACCACCTCCGTTCTACCTTAGATTGAATGAGTATCTCTTGGATTCCTTAATCAGAGTCTTCGTGGTATAAGCTAGAATCCATTGGCAGCATTCTTGAGAATCCGGAAAGTAACCTTGTCTGTGGTATTCCGAGTAGGATTCAGGGATTGAATGACTATGACGAGCTTCAAACTCACAAGGGTTGGGCGTAGTGACAGACGCAAAAGGATCAATGGATCCTATTCCAGCATGAGTGAGAACCGACAGATGATTAGCCGTGCGGTAACAGCGCACTTGGACCATTTTCACTGAGAGGACGGATGGTAGCCATTGACAACGGTGATCCACCAACACACAGCTTGCCATAGGAGGAACCTTGCGTGCGTGAAGAAGAAGACGGAGGGAAAGCAGAGATTCAGAAGATAAAGCATCTCCAAAACTCTAACATATTCTCCATTATTGCATAACAAGTATTATTTAATCCATGCTTTTTATTTACTACCAATCAAAACTGAGAATTATTATTATTCTGACTAAGAGTTACAAGATAACCCTAGCTTGCTTCAAGCCAACAATCTCCGTGGGATTCGACCCTTACGCACGTAAGGTATTACTTGGACGACCCAGTGCACTTGCTGGTTAGTGGTACGAGTTGTGAAAAGTGTGATTTACAATTTCGTGCACCAAGTTCTTGGCGCCGTTGCCGGGGATTGTTCGAATTTGAACAACTAACGGTTTATCTTGGTAGTTAGATTAGGAAAAATTTGTCTTTTTGGTTTAGAGTCACTAGGATTGCATCTTTTATTGTTCCTTTTAAAAATCTTTCAAAAATATTATTTTTCTTCATTAGTTTTTAATTTTTCTTTGAGTCTTTTGTTTGAGTTTAGTTTCATATCTTAAGTTTGGTGTCAATTGCATGCTTTTCTTTGTCTTTCAATTTTCGAATTGCATGTTCTTTGTTCATCCTTGATCTTCAAGTTGTTCTTGTCTATTTTCCTTGTTTGATCTTTGGTTTGTCTTGTTTTGTGTCTTTTCTTGTTTTTCTTGTGCATTTTCAAATTTTTAATTTTCAAAAAAAAATTTTATATATATTAAAAATACCTTTTTAAAATACGTTAAATTTATAGCTCAGTTGGCCAGAGCATTGTGCTTGTGTTCTTGGTAATTGGGTATCTTCCTTTTAAAAATTTTTTCAAAAATATTTTTTTTTTATTAAATCTTATGCCAAATTTTAAGTTTGGTGTTCTCTTGTTAATTTTCCTTTAGTTTTCAAAAATTTTATTTTAGTTTTCTAAAAATTTTAAGTTTGGTGTTCTTTCTTTTGTTCTTGTTGTTCTTGTGAGTCTTCAAAGTGTTCTTGAGTCTTCTTTGTATTTTAATCTTAAAATTTTTAACTTTGGTGTGCCTTGGTGTTTTCCCTCCAAAATTTTTGAAAACAAGGAGCATTGGATCTAAAAATTTTAAGTCTTGTGTCTTTTGTGTGTTTTTCTCTTTCATAATAAAATTCAAAAATAAAAAATATCTTTTCCTTTAATTTCTCATAATTTTCAAATTTCTTGGGTTGACTTGGTCAATTTTTTTTCAAATCATATCCTTTTAAGATTTTTAAAATCATATCTTTTTCAAAACCTCCTAACCACTTTTTCTCTCTCTTTATTTTTCAAAAATCCTCACCCATTTTCCATTTTATTTTATTTTTTTAATTTCTATTTTCTAAAAAAATATTTTAATACTATTTGAATCTCCAATTCACAACATCTCCCTTTCTCCATCATGGACCTAAGTGGAAATGAACAGTCCAGAAGGACTCTGGGGTCATATGCTAACCCCACTACTGCTTCATATGGGAGTAGTATCTGTATACCTTCCATCGGAGTCAGTAGTTTTGAGTTGAATCCTCAGCTCATTATCATGGTGCAGCAAAGTTTCCAGTATTTCGGTCTTCCACAGGAAGAACCTACAGAGTTTCTGGCACAATTTTTACAAATTGCTGATACAGTACATGATAAGGAAGTAGATCAGGATGTCTACAGATTATTACTGTTTCCATTTGCTGTAAAAGACCAAGCTAAGAGGTGGTTAAATAACCAACCTAAGGCTAGCATAAGGACATGGAAGGAGCTGTCAGAAAAATTTCCGAATCAATATTTCCCTCCAAAATGGATGACACAGCTAAGGCTGAACATCCAAGGCTTTAAACAAGGAGATAATGAATCTCTTTATGATGCCTGGGAGAGATACAGAGAGATGCTAAGAAAATGCCTCTCTGAAATGTTTTCAGAGTGGGTGCAGTTAGACATCTTCTATTATGGGCTTACAGAGAAAGTTCAGATGTCTTTGGACCACTCAGCTGGTGGATCTATACACATGAGAAAGACAATTGAAGAAGCTCAAGAGCTCATTGATACAGTTGGCAGAAATCAGCATCTGTACCTAAGTAGTGAGTCTTCCATGAAAGAAGAGGCTAAAACAGTAACTGCTGAACTCAGTCCTGCAGAACAAGTTATTGAATTCAATCAGCAATTAGATTTTCTAACAAAACAGCTAGCCAAATTCAAGGAGATACTACAAGACACAAGAATGGCTAATATGAATATGAAAGTACAGTTGAAGCAAATAAAACAGCAGTTATCAAAACAAATAACAGAAGAGTGCCAAGCAGTTCAATTAAGAAGTGGAAAAATATTAAATATCTCACTTCAAAGCAGCAGGAAGCCAAGAAATGAACAAACTGCTACCCAAAATCCCTCTGAGGACAGTAAGAGCCCAGAGAGGAATAATTCTGGCGCTCAAACGCCAGAAAAGGGTGAAGAGCTGGCGTTAAACGCCCAACCCATGCTCAGTTCTGGCGTTCAAACACCACAAATAGGTAAGGAGTTGGCGTTAAACGCCCAATGGAAGCTCAGTTCTGGCGTTCAAACGCCAGAAATAGGTAAGGAGTTGGCGTCCAATGCCAATCCAGCTTCCAACTCTGGCATTCAAACGCAGTGAGGGATCAGACACATACAAATGCTGATAGCAACCCCTCTAAAAAGGCTTCTCCAACCACCTCTGTAGGAAATAAACCTGCAGCAACTAAGGTTGAGGAATACAAAGCCAAGATGCCTTATCCTCAGAAACTCCGCCAAGCGAAACAGGATAAGCAATTTGCCCGCTTTGCAGACTATCTCAGGACTCTTGAAATAAAGATTCCGTTTGCAGAGGCACTTGAGCAAATACCCTCTTATGCCAAGTTCATGAAAGAGATCTTAAGTTATAAGAAGGATTGGAGAGAAACTGAAAAAGTTTACCTCACTGAAGAATGCAGTGCAGTCATTCTGAAAAGCTTACCAGAGAAGCTTAAAGATCCTGGAAGCTTTATGATACCATGCACATTAGAGGGTACTTGTACCAAGACAGCTTTATGTGATCTTGGGGCAAGTATCAACCTAGTACCTGCATCCACTATCAGAAAGCTTGGCTTGGCTAAAGAAGTCAAACCAACCAGGATCTGTCTTCAACTTGTTGATGGCTTCGTTAAATACCCATCAGGCATGATTGAGGATGTGATTGTCACAGTTGGGCCATTTGCATTTCCCACTGACTTTGTAGTGCTGGAGATGGAGGAGCACAAGAGTGCAACTCTCATCCTAGGAAGACCTTTTCTAGCAACTAGACTAACCCTCATTGATGTTGAAAAAGGGAAAGTGACCCTGAGAGTCAATGAGGATGAGTTCAGGTTGAATGTTGTTGAAGTAATGAAGCATCCAGACACATCAAATGACTGCATGAGCGTTGATGTTATTGACTCCCTGGTAGAGGAGATCAATATGGCTGAGAGTCTCGAGTCAGAGCTAGAGAATATCTTTAAAGATATTCAGCCTGATCTGGAGGAATTAGAGAAAATAATAAAACCTCTGAAAATCCCTCAGGAAGAGGAGAAACCTCCTAAACCTGAGCTCAAACCATTGCCACCATCCCTGAAATATGCATTTTTGGGAGAAGGTGACACTTTTTCTGTAATCATAAGCTCTGCTTTAAAACCACAGGAAGAGAAGGCACTAATTCAAGTACTAAGGACACACAAGACAGCTCTTGGGTGGTCCATAAGTGATCTTAAGGGCATTATCCCAGCCAGATACATGCACAAGATCCTATTGGAGGATAATGCTAAGCCAGTGGTTCAACCACAAAGGCGGCTAAATCCAACCATGAAGGAAGTGGTGCAGAAGGAGGTCACTAAATTACTAGAGGCTGAGATCATTTATCTTATTTCTGATAGCCCCTGGGTAAGCCCTGTCCAAGTCGTCCCTAAGAAGAGAGGCATGACAGTGGTTCATAATGAAAAGAATGAACTGGTTCTTACAAGAATAGTTACTGGGTGGCACATGTGCATTGACTACAGAAGACTCAATACAGCCACCAGAAAGGATCATTTTCCTTTACCATTCATAGGCCAGATGCTAGAAAGACTAGTAGGTCATGATTACTACTACTTTTTGGATGGCTATTCAGGTTACAACCAGATTGCAGTAGATCCCCAGAATCAAGAGAAAATAGCATTCACATGTCCATCTGGAGTATTTGCATACAGAAGGATACCATTTGGCCTGTGCAATGCACCTGCAACTTTTCAGAAATGCATGCTCTCTATTTTCTCTGATATGGTGAAAAAATTTCTGGAAGTCTTTATGGATGACTTCTCAGTATTTGGAGACTCATTCAGCTCCTGTCTTTACCATCTGGCACTTGTTCTAAAAAGGTGCCAAGAGACTAATCTAGTTTTAAACTGGGAAAAATGTCACTTTATGGTGATTGAAGGAATTGTCCTTAGGCACAAAATTTCGAACAAAGGAATAGAGGTGGATCAAGCTAAGGTGGAGGTAATTGAAAAATTACCACCACCTGTCAATGTTAAGGCAATCAGAAGCTTTCTGGGGTATGCAGGATTCTACAGAAGGTTTATAAAAGGATTTTTCAAAAATTGCAAAACCTCTGAGTAATCTGCTAGCTGCTAACACGCTGTTTATCTTTGATAAGGAGTGTCTGCAGGCGTTTGAGACTTTGAAAGCTAAGCTGGTCACAACACCAGTCATCTCTACACCAGACTGGACATTACCATTTGAATTAATGTGTGATGCCAGTGATCAAGCCATTGGTGCAGTGTTGGGACAGAGGCATGACAAGCTTCTACACGTCATTTATTATGCCAGCCGTGTTCTAAATGATGCACAGAAAAACTACACAACCACAGAAAAGGAATTGCTTGCAGTGGTTTATGCCATTGACAAGTTCAGATCCTATTTAGTAGGATCAAAAGTGATTGTGTACACTAACCATGCTGCTCTTAAATATATACTCACAAAGCAGGATTCAAAATCCAGGCTCATAAGATGGGTGTTGCTTCTGCAAGAGTTTGATATAGAAATAAGAGACAGAAAAGGGACAGAGAACCAAGTAGCAGATCACCTGTCCCGAATAGAACTAGTAGAAGGGGCGTCCCTCCCTCTTACTGAGATCTCTGAAACCTTTCTGGATGAGCAACTCTTTGCCATCCAGGAAGTACCATGGTTTGCAGACATTGCAAACTACAAGGCTGTGAGATTCATACCTGATGAGCGGATAATTTATACGCTTTTTGGCATTGTTTTTAGTATGTTTTTAGTATGTTTTAGTTAGTCTTTATTATATTTTTATTAGTTTTTAGTTAAAATTCACTTTTCTGGACTTTACTATGAGT
The DNA here is from genome assembly GCF_000817695.3 of Arachis duranensis. Taxonomy (NCBI): domain Eukaryota; kingdom Viridiplantae; phylum Streptophyta; class Magnoliopsida; order Fabales; family Fabaceae; genus Arachis; species Arachis duranensis. The sequence goes on along the minus strand of NC_029774.3, from coordinate 101,785,351 downwards.
TTGTGTGTTTTTCTGTGATTTCAGGTATTTTCTGGCTGAAATTGAGGGACCTGAGCAAAAATCTGATTCAGAGGCTGAAAAGGACTGCAAATGCTGTTGGATTCTGACCTCCCTACACTCGAAGTGGATTTTTTGGAGCTACAGAAGCCCAATTGGCACGCTCTCAACTGCGTTGGAAAGTAGACATCCTGGGATTTCTAGCAATGTATAATAGTTCATACTTTTCCCGAGATTTGATGGCCCAAACAGGCGTTCCAAGTCAGCTCAAGAATTCTGGCGTAAAACGCCGGAACTGGCACAAGAATGGCAGTTAAACACCCAAACTAGCACAAAAGCTGGCGTTTAACTCCAAGAAGAGTCTCTACACGAAAATGCTTCAATGCTCAGCCCAAGCACACACCAAGTGGGCCCGGAAGTGGATTTTTATGTAATTTACTCATCTTTGTAAACCCTAGGCTACTAGTTCTCTATAAATAGGACCTTTTACTATTGTATTCTCATCTTGGTAGCTAGCTTTGAGTAGTCTTATGCTATCTTAGATCATTGGGAGGCTGGCCATTCGGCCATGCCTAGACCTTGTTCTTATGTATTTTCAACGGTGGAGTTTCTACACACCATAGATTAAGGTGTGGAGCTCTGCTGTACCTCGAGTATTAATGCAATTACTATTGTTCTTCTATTCAATTC
>NC_029774.3:101763736-101784560 GCF_000817695.3 Arachis duranensis | reverse complement strand
CATACAGCTTGCCATGGAAAGGAGTAAGAAGGATTGGATGAAGACAGTAGGAAAGCAGAGAGACGGAAGGGACAAAGCATCTCCATACGCTTATCTGAAATTCTCACCAATGAATTACATAAGTATCTCTATCTTTATTTTATGTTTTATGTTATCCTCCATAACCATTTGAGTCCGCCTGACTGAGATTTACAAGATGAACATAGCTTGCTTCATACCAACAATCTCCGTGGGATTGACCCTTACTCGCGTAAGGTTTATTACTTGGACGACCCAGTGCACTTGCTGGTTAGTTGTGCGAAGTTGTGATAAAGAGTTGAGATTGCAATTGAGCGTACCATGTTGATGGCGCCATTGATGATCACAATTTTGTGCACCAATACCCAAAGAGTATAGTAGGCAGTAATCAAAGAAATTGATCTCAGATGCAAAGTACTTTCTGTGGGATGAACCATATCTCTTCAAGAGATGTGCAGACAAAATAATCCGTAGATGTGTGCCTAAAGAAGAAACACAGAAGACCATCTGGCATTGCCATGGATCACAGTATGGAGGACATTTTGGAAGTGAGCGAACAGTCACAAGAGTCCTCCAATGTGGCTTTTACTGGCCTACTCTCTATAAAGACTCCTGAGAGTTTGTACGTAATTGTGACAGTTGCCAAAGATCTGGCAATCTGCCTCACAATTATGCCATGCCTTAACAAGGGATCTTGGAGATTGAGTTGTTTGATGTATGGGGTATTGACTTCATGGGGCCTTTCCCACCATCATAGTCAAACACTTATATTCTGGTGGCAGCGGATTATGTATCCAAATGGGTGGAGGCTATTACAACACCCACTAATGATACTAAGACAGTGCTGAAATTCCTCCAGAAACATATCTTCAGCAGATTTGGTGTCCCTAGAGTACTAATCAGTGATGGGGGTGCTCATTTCTGCAATAAACAGCTTTACTCTGCTATGGTTCGATATGGAGTTAGCCACAGGGTGGCAACTCCATACCATCCACTGATAAATGGGTAAGCTGAAGTCTCTAATAGAGAACTTAAAAGAATCCTGGAACGGACTGTGATTAACTGTAGAAGGAATCGGGCAAGAAGCTTGGATGATGCTCTGTGGGCATACAGAACAGCATTCAAGACTCCTATAGGGACCTCTCCATACCATCTTTTGTATGGAAAAGCCTGTCACTTGCCAGTGGAACTGGAACGCAAGGCCTACTGGGCAACTAGATTTCTAAACCTTGATGCAAAGTTAGCTGGAGAAAAATGATTGCTCCAGTTAAATGAGCTAGAGGAATTCAGACTCAATACTTTCGAAAATGTAAAAATTTACAAAGAGAAAGCAAAACGATGGCATGATAAGAAGCTGTCATCCAGAGTCTTTGAGCCAGGGTAGAAAGTTTTACTGTTTAACTCTAGGCTTAGATTATTCCCTGGAAAGTTGAAATCCCAGTGGAGAGGACCATATGTGATTACAGGCGTGTCACCATATGGATATGTAGAGCTTCATGATAGTGACTCTGACAAAAAGTTCATTGTTAATGGGCAAAGAGTCAAGCATTATCTTAAAGGCAATGTTGAGCAAAAATGCTCAAGACTGAGACTGGATTAAAGCTCAGTAATAGTCCAGCTAAAGACGCTAAAGAAGCGCTTATTGGGAGGCAACCCAATTTTATCTATCTATGTTAAAATTCCATTGTTATTTTGTGTTTTCTTTAGGTTGATGATCATGTGAAGTCACAAAAACAACTGCAAAAATTAAAGCAAAATCAAAAACAGCATTAAAAATAGCACACCCTGGAGGATAAGCTTACTGGCGTTTAAACGCCAGTAAGAAGCATCAGACTGACATTTAACGCTAGAAAAGAGCATCAAGCTAGCGTTAAATGCCAGAAACAGGCTGCAAGTTGGCATTTAACGCCAGAAACAAGCAGCAGTCTGGCGTTAAACGCTAGGATTGCACTAAGAGGGCGTTCAACACGCCTAAATGGTGCAGGGATGAGAAATCCTTGACACCTCAAGATCTGTGGACCCCACAGGATCCCCTCCTACCTCACCATTCAAATTCAAACCATTCCCCTCCCAAACCCACCCATTCACACACCTCCATCTCCTCCACTTCTCCTTATACTCCCTTCTTTCTTCTTTTGCTCGAGGATGAGCAAACCTTTTAAGTTTGGTGTGGAACCTTTTTGTTTTTCCATAACCTTTTATGGCACCTAAGGCCAGAGAAACCTCTAGAAAGAGGAAAGGGAAGGCAGTTGCTTCCACATCTGAGTCATGAGAGATGGAGAGGTTCATCTCAAGGGTCCATAGTTCAGTGGTAGAGCATTTGATTGCAGATCAAAGAGCCTTGAGGGAAGAGCAACAAAGGCAAGGAAGAGACATAGAGGAGCACCATTAGATCTTCAAAAGGAAGAACAAGCCGCCATCACTAAGGTGGACTTATTCCTTAACTTCCTTGTTCTTATTTTTCTATTTTTTCGATTTTCATACTTTATGTTTGTCTATGTTTTGTGTCTTTACTACATGATCATTATTGTCTAGTGTCTATGTCTTAAAGCTATGAATAACTCCATGAATCCTTCACCTCTCTTAAATGAAAAATGTTCTAAAAACAAAAGAACAAGAAGTACATGAGTTTTGAATTCATCCTTGAAATTAGTTTAATTATATTGATGTGGTGATAATACTTTTTGTTTTTTGAATGAATACTTGAACAGTGCATATTTTTTATATTAAATTTTATGAATGTTAAAATTGTTGGCTCTTGAAAGAATGATGAATAAGAGATATGTTATTGATAATCTGAAAAATCATAAAATTGATTCTTGAAGCAAGAAAAAGCAGTGAATAACAAAAGCTTTCGAAAAAAATGGCAAAAAAAAATATAAAAGAAAAAGAAAAAGCAAGCAGAAAAAGCCAATAGCTCTTAAAACCAAAAGGCAAGGATAAAAGGATCCAAGGCTTTGAGCATCAATGGATAGGAGGGCCCAAGGAAATAAATCCAGGCCTAAGTGGCTAAATCAAGCTTTCCTTAACCATGTGCTTGTGGCATGCAGGTCCAAGTGAAAAGCTTGAGACTGAGCGGTTAAAGTCATGATCCAAAGCAAAAGAGTGTGCTTAAGAACTCTGGACACCTCTAATTGGGGACTTTAGCAAAGCTAAGTCACAATCTGAAAATGTTCACCCAGTTATGTGTTTGTGGCATTTATGTATCCGGTGGTAATATTGGAAAACAAAGTGCTTAGGGCCACGGCCAAGACTCATAAAGTAGCTGTGTTCAAGAATAAACATACTAAACAAGGAGAATCAATAACACTATATGAATTCTGAGTTCCTATAGATGCCAATCATTCTAAACTTCAAAGGATAAAGTGAGATGCCAAAACTGTTCAGAAGCAAAAAGCTATTAGTCCCGGTCATCTAATTAGAACTAAACTTCATTGATATTTTGGAATTTATAGTATATTCTCTTCTTTTTATCCTATTTGATATTCAGTTGCTTGGGGACAAGCAATAATTTAAGTTTGGTATTGTGATGAGCGGATAATTTATACGCTTTTTGGCATTATTTTTAGGTAGTTTTTAGTAGGTTCTAGCCACTTTTAGTATGTTTTTATTAGTTTTCATGCAAAATTCATATTCCTCAACTTTACTATGAGTTTGTGTATTTTTTTATGATTTCAGGTATTTTCTGGCTGAAATTTAGGGATCTGGGCAAAAATCTGATTCAGGCTGAAAAAGGACTGCTGATGTTGTTGGATTCTGACCTCCCTGCACTCGAAATGAATTTTATGGAGCTACAGGAGTCCGATTGGCGCGATCTCAATTGCGTTGGAAAGTAGACATCCAGGGCTTTCCAGAAATATATAATAGTCCATACTTTGCTTGAAGATAAATGACGTAAACTGGCGTTTAACGCCAGTTCCATGTTCCATTCTGGCATTAAACGCCAGAAACAGGTTACATGTTGGAGTTAAACGCCCAAAACAGGTTACAACCTTGCGTTTAACTCCAGAAACAGTTCAGACACATGAAAAGCTTAAGTCTCAACCCCAGCACACACCAAGTGAGCCCCCAGAAGTGGATTTCTGCAAACCTAGGTTACTAGTTTAGTATTTAAACAACTTTTAGAGATTTATTCTGTACCTCAGGGCATTTTAGATCTGAACTTTGTATCTTTGATGGCATGAGTCTCTAAACTCCATTGTTGGGGGTGAGGAGCTCTGCTGTGTCTCGATGGATTAATGCAATTATTTCTGTTTTCTTTTCAAACACGCTTGTATCTATCTAAGATATTCATTCGCACTTCAATATGATGAATGTGATGATCCGTGACACTCATCACCATTCTCAATCTATGAACGCGTGCCCAACAACCACCTCCGTTCTACTTTAGATTGAATGAGTATCTCTTGGATTCCTTAATCAGAGTCTTCGTGGTATAAGCTAGAATCCATTGGCAGCATTCTTGAGAATCTGGAAAGTCTAAACCTTGTCTGTGGTATTCCGAGTAGGATTCAGGGATTGAATAACTGTGACGAGCTTCAAACTCACAAGGGTTGGGCGTAGTGACAGACGCAAAAGGATCAATGGATCCTATTCCAGCATGAGTGAGAACCGACAGATGATTAGCCATGCGGTGACAGCGCACCTGGACAATTTTCACTGAGAGGACGGATGGTAGCCATTGACAATGGTGATCCACCAACACACAACTTGCCATATGAGGAACCTTGCGTGCATGAAGAAGAAGACAGGGGGAAAGCAGAGATTCAGAAGACAAAGCATCTCCAAAACTCTAACATATTCTCTATTATTGCATAACAAGTATTATTTAATCCATGCTTTTGATTTACTACCAATCAAAACTGAGAATTATTATTATCCTGACTAAGAGTTACAAGATAACCATAGCTTGCTTCAAGCCAACAATCTCTATGGGATTCGACCCTTACTCACGTAAGGTATTACTTAGATGACCCAGTGCACTTGCTGGTTAGTGGTACGAGTTGTGAAAAGTGTGATTTACAATTTCGTACACCAAGCACGAAGATCAAGAGGCAATCTCAGAGTTTTACATGAAGCTCAATTCTAATTAGATGAGCGGGACTAGTAGCTTTTTGCTTCTGAACAGTTTTGGCATCTCACTTCATCCTTTGAAGTTTAGAATGATTGGCATCCATAGGAACTTAGAATTTAGATAGTGTTATTGATTCTCCTAGTTTAGTATGTTGATTCTTGAACACAGCTACTTTATGAGTCTTGGCCGTGGCCCTAAGCACTTTGTCTTTCAGTATTACCACCGGATATATAAATGCGATAGACACATAACTGGGTGAACCTTTTTAGATTGTGACTCAGCTTTGCTAAAGTCCCCAATTATAGGTGTCCAGAGTTCTTAAGCACACTCTTTGGATAACGACTTTAACCACTCAGTCTCAAGCTTTTTACTTGGACCTGCATGCCACAAGCACATGGTTAGGGATAGCTTGATTCAGCCGCTTAGGCCAGGATTTTATTCCTTTTGCCCTCTTATCCCTTAGTGCTCAAAGCCTTGGATCCTTTTTATCCTTGCCTTTTGGTTTAAAGGGTTATTGGCTTTTTCTGCTTACTTTTTTCTTTTTTTTTTTTGCTTTTTCTTACTTCAAGAATCAATTTTATAATTTTTCAGATTATCAATAACATTTCTCTTTTTCATCATTCTTTCAAGAGCCAACAGTTTTAACATTCATAAACAACAAGATAAAAAATATGCACTTTTAAGCATTCTTTCAGAAAACAAAAAAGTGTTGCCACCACATATAAATAATTTGAATTTTTCTTATTAAGAACTCGAAAAAAATTGCCTCCTTATTCTAAAAATATCTGCTATTTCATTCATGTTTAATGATGATGAGAAAAATAAATTATAGCTTACTTGGAGATGATAAAAATAAAAATAAAAATACTAACTACTACTACTCATATGACTCCTAAAATAGATTTCTAATAGCAAAAGTGATCACAGAGTTAAGATAAGGACTCAACAACCAATTTTGGGAGATGGATGCTCCTTCAATCTGTGGGGTGTCTGGTCCCTCAAGGGAGAGCCTACGGCGCTTCAGTTCCTGTAGCTCATGCCTTTGCTTTTCTTGTTCTTTAAGCAGCTTGCAGATCATACTATTTTGATTTTGCTGTTCTTCCTTAAGTTGATCCATAGTTTCTTGCAGCTTGGTGACAGATGCTTCTAGGCAGGTCCAGTAGTCAATCTGAGGGATTTCTAGGAGGAACTCCTGCGCCCTCCTTTTGATGGAGTTTTCTTGTTCTTGTTGTCCCTCTATTGACTTCTTGGTGATTGGATGTTCGACTGGGATGAACTCATCTACTCCCATCTTCACCCCAGCCTCTTTACATAGCAGAGAAATCAAGTTTGGGTAAGCTAATGTGGCTTCCTTGGAGTTCTAATTTGCAATTGTGTAGAGCTCACAAGAAATCAGATGATGAATCTCCACTTTGTTTCCTTGCATAATACGATGGATCATCACTGCTCTCTTGATAGTGACTTCGAAGCGGTTGCTAGTAGGCAGTATGGAACGCCCAATGAAATCCAGCCAGCCCCTAGCAACTGGTTTGAGATCCCCTCTCTTGAGTTGGTTTGGAATACCTTTTGTGCTGGTTGTCCACTTGGTTACAGGGATGCATATGTCCTCTAGAATTTGGTCTAAGCGCTTATCATCACACACCATTCTCCTATTAAAGGATTTTGGATCATCTTGTAGTTGAGGCAGCTTGAAGACCTCTCTTATTTTGTTAAGGTGGAAGTAAATCATCTTCCCTCTGACCATGGTTCGAAAGGTATAGAAAGCGGTTCTAGTCATTCTCTGCCTCTCTGTTTGCCACAGATTTGAGTAGAATTCCTGAACCATATTTCTACCCACCTTTGTCTCAGGATTAGCTAGAATTTCCCAGCCTCTATTTCGAATCTGCTCTTGGATCTCCAGATATTCGCCTTCTTTCAGATCGAATTTAACTTCCGGGATCACTGACCTTAGACCCATTATTTTGTGGTAATGGTCCGAATGTTCCTTGGTTAAGAACCTCTCTTGATTCCAAAGTGATTTTGGATTATTCTCTTTCTTGCCTCTTGAAGTGGTTTGTTTTCCCTTAGGAGCCATAATCTTAGTGAGTCTTAGCTCAGTGATCACGCAAAACACACCAAACTTAGAGGTTTGCTTGTCCTCAAGCAAAAGAAAGGAAAGGAGAGGAGAAGGAGGAGAGCCACATTCGAATTGTGGAGGAGAGGGGTTAGCCGAATATTAATTTAAAAGGGAGGGTGGGTTCGAAAATTTTTGAAAAAGATATGATAGAAGATATGATTTGTAAAAGATAAGTATGAAATGCAAAATATGCAATTTTAAAATTGAAATGATATGAGAGAATTTTGAAAAAGATAAAATTAAATTGGAAAAGATATTATGATGAGTTGAAAAAGATTTGAAAAGATATTAAAAAGATAGATGGGTTTTGCAAAAGTTTTGAAAAGAAATAAAAAAGATATATGAGTTTTGAAAAAAAAAGATTTGAAAAGAAGAAAAGATTTTTAAGATTAAGAGTTATTTTTGAAATTTGAAATTGAAAGATGAGGATTTGTAATATGTTTATGCAAGAAATTATGGATGAAAACAAAAAAAATAAAAAATTTGAGTTGGAAAATAAAACTACCTCATCTCCACGTTCCTGGTGTTAAATGCCCAACTGTTACCTGTTTTGGGCGTTTAACGCCCAATTGTAGCTTGTTTTGGGCGTTTAACGCCCAGTTGTTGCTTGTTTTGGGCGTTTAACGCCCAGCCAGGTGGCGTTAAACGCCAGAAAGCCTTTGTCACTGGGCGTTTTTCTAAACGCCCAGGATGCTGTAAGTCTGGCGTTAAACGCCAAGAATGGTACCCATTCTGGTGTTTAACGCCCAGAAAGGGATCCTTACTGGCATTAAATGCCCAGAATGGTGCCCATTCTGGCAGTTAACGCCCAAAAGTGCCTCTTATTGGCATTTTCGTGCCAGTGAGCTTTTTTTCTCTGCTATTTGCTCTGAATCCTTCTGTAACTCTGTGAACTATGTAAATGAGAATTAGTTCTGATGATAATTTATTAAACTCGCATAATTATTATTTAAATAACAAATAAACTACAGTAATGGCTGGGTTGCCTCCCAACAAGCGCTTCTTTATTGTCTTTAGCTGGACCTTACTGAGCTTTAATCTAGTCTCAGTTTTGAGCATTCTTGCTCAAAATTGCTTTCAAGATAATGTTTGACTCTCTGTCCATTAACAATGAACTTTTTGTCAGAGTCAATATCCTGAAGCTCTACATATCCATATGGTGACACGCCTGTAATCACATATGGTCCTCTCCACCGGGATTTTAGATAATTTCCCAGGGAATAGCCTGAGCCTAGAGTTTAACAGCAGAACCTTTTGTCCTGGCTCAAAGACTCTAGATGACAGGTTCTTATCATGCCATCTCTTTGCTTTCTCCTTGTAAATTTTGGCATTTTCAAAAGCATTGAGTCTGAATTCCTCTAGCTCATTCAGCTAGAGCAATCTTTTCTCTCCAGCTAATTTGGCATCAAGGTTTAGAAATCTGGTTGCCCAGTAGGCTTTATGCTCTAGTTCCACAAGCAGGTGACAGGCCTTCCCATACACAAGCTGGTATGGAGAGGTTCCTATAGGAGTCTTGAATGCTGTTCTGTATGCCCGTAGAGCATCATCCAAGCTCTTTGCCCAATCCTTTCTACAGGCAATTATAGTCCGTTCCAAGATTCTTTTTAGTTCTCTATTAGAGACTTCAGCTTGCCCACTGGTCTGTGGATGATATGGAGTTGCCACCTTGTGGCTAATTCCATATCAGACCATAGCGGTATAAAGCTGTTTATTGCAGAAATGAGTGCCTCCATCACTGATTAGTGCTCTAGGGACACCAAATCTGCTAAAGATATATTTCTGGAGGAACTTCAGTACTGTCTTAGTATCATTAGTGGGTGTTGCAATTGCCTCCACCCATTTAGATACATAGTCTACTGCCACCAGAATGTAAGTGTTTGAGTATGATGGTGGGAAAGGCCCCATGAAGTCAATACCCCATACATCAAACAACTCAATCTCTAAGATCCCTTGTTGAGGCATGGCATAACCATGAGGCAGATTACCAGTTCACTGGCAACTGTCACAGTTACGTACAAACTCTCGGGAGTCTCTATAGATTGTAGGCCAGTAGAAGCCACATTAGAGGACTTTGGTGGCTATTCGCTCACCTCTGAAATGTCCTCTATATTGTGATCCATAGCAATGCCATAGGATCTTCTACGCCTCTTCTCTAGGCACGCACCTATGGATTAGTCCATCTATGAACTCCTTAGGAATGAATCTTGCAGCTTTATAGTTTGTAATGTCTGCAAACCATGGCACTTTCTGAATGGCAAAGAGTTGCTCATCCGAAAAGGTTTCAGAGATCTCAGTGAGGGGGAGAGATATCCCTTCTACTGGTTCTATCCAGGACAGGTGGTCTGCTACTTGATTCTCTGTCCCTTTTCTGTCTCTTATTTCTATATCAAACTCTTGCAGAAGCAACACCCATCTTATGAGCCTGGGTTTTGAATCTTGCTTTGTGAGTAAATATTTAAGAGCAACATGGTCAGTGTACACAATCACTTTTGATCCTACTAGATAGGATCTAAACTTGTCAATGGCATAAACCACTACAAGCAATTCTTTTTCTGTGGTTGTGTAATTCATTTGTGCGTCATTTAGAACACATCTAGCATAGTAAATGACATGCAGAAGCTTATTATGCCTCTGTCCTAATACTGCACCAATAGCATGGTCACTGGCATCACACATTAATTCAAATGGTAATGTCCAGTCTGGTGCAGATATGACAGGTGCTGTGACCAACTTAACCTTCAAAGTCTCAAAAGCTTGCAGACACTCTGTGTCAAAGATAAATGGCGTGTCAGCAGCTAGCAGGTTGCTTAGGGGTTTTGCAATTTTTAATAAATCCTTTATAAACCTCCTATAGAATCCTGCATGTCCCAGAAAGCTTCTGATTGCCTTAACATTGGTAGGTGGTGGTAATCTTTCAATTACCTCTACCTTGGCTTGATCCACCTCTATCCCCTTGGTCGAAATTTTGTGTCCAAGGACAATTCCTTCAGTCACCATAAAGTGACATTTCTCCCAGTTTAAAACCAGGTTGGTCTCTTGGCACCTTTTCAGAACAAGTGCTAGATGGTCAAGACAGGAGCTGAATGAATCTCCAAATACTGAGAAGTCATCCATGAAGACTTCCAAAAATTTTTCTACCATATCAGAGAAAATAAAGAGCATGCATCTCTGAAAGGTTGCCGGTGCATTACACAGACCAAATGGCATCCTTCTGTAGGCAAATACTCCAGATGGACATGTGAATGCTGTTTTTTCTTGATCTTGGGGATCTACTGCAATTTGGTTGTAGCCTGAGTTGCCATCCAGAAAGCAGTAATAGTCATGACCTGCTAGCCTTTCTAGCATTTGGTTTATGGATGGTAAAGGAAAATGATCCTTTCTGGTGGCTATATTGAGTCTTCTGTAGTCAATACACATATGCCACCTTGTAACTGTTCTTGTAGGAACCAATTCATTTTTTTCATTATGAACCACTGTCATGCCTCCTTTTTTGGGTACAACTTGGACAGGGCTCACCCAGGGGCTATCAGAAATAGGATAAATAATCCCAGCCTTTAGTAATTTAGTGACCTCTTTCTGCACTACCTCCTTCATGGCTGGATTCAGCCGCCTTTGTGGTTGGACCACTGGTTTGGCATTCTCCTCCAGTAGGATCTTGTACATGCATTTGGCTGGGCTAATGCCTTTGAGATCACTAATGGACCACCTAAGAGCTGTCTTGTGTGTTCTTAGCGCCTGAATTAGTGCTTTCTCTTCCTGTGGCTCTAAGGCAGAGCTTATGATTACAGGAAAAGTTTCACCTTCTCCCAGAAATGCATATTTTAGGGATGGTGGTAGTGGTTTGAGCTCGGGTTTAGGAGGTTTCTCCTCTTCTTGAGGAGTTTTTAGAGGTTCTTTTATTTCCTTTGGTACCTTTAGATCAGGCTGAACATCTTTAAAGATGTCCTCTAGCTCTGATTCGAGACTCTCAGCCATACTGATCTCCTTTACCAGAGAGTCAATAATATCAACTCTCATGCAGTCCTTTGATGTGTCTGGATGCTTCATTGCTTCAACAACATTCAGCCTAAACTCACCCTCATTGACTCTCAGGGTCACTTCCCCTTTTTGGACATCAATGAGTGTTCATCCAGTTGCTAGGAAAGATCTTCCTAGACTGAGTGTTGTACTCTTGTGCTCCTCTATTTCCAGCACTACAAAGTCAGTGGAAAAGGCAAATGGCCCAACTGTGACAATCATATCCTCAATTATGCCTGATGGGTATTTAATGGAGCCATTAGCAAGTTGAAGACAAATCCAGGTTGGTTTGACCTCTTCAGTCAACCCAAGCTTTCTGATAGTGGATGCAGGAATTAGGTTGATACTTGCCCCAAGATCACATAGAGCTATCTTGGTACAGGTACCCTCTAATGTGCATGGTATCATAAAGCTTCCAGAATCCTTAAACTTCTCTGGTAAGCTCTTTAAAATGATTGCACTGCATTCTTCAGTGAGAAAAACTTTTTCAGTTTCTCTCCAATCCTTCTTATGACTTAAGATCTCTTTCATGAACTTAGCATAAGAGGGTATTTGCTCAAGTGCCTCTACAAATGGAATCTTGATTTCAAGAGTCATGAGATAGTCTGCAAAGCGGGCAAATTGTTTATCTTGTTTCGCTTGGCGGAGTTTCTGAGGATAAGGTATTTTGGCTTTGTATTCTTCAACCTTGGTTGCTGCAGGTTCATTTCCTACAGAGTTAGGTTGAGAAGCCTTCTTGAGGGAGTTATTATCAGCACTTGCAAGTGTCTGACCCCTCATAGGCGTTTGAATTCCAGGATTGGGGGCTAGATTGGCATTTAACGCCAGATTCCCTCCCTTTTCTGGCATTTGAACGCCTGAACTGAACATGGGTTGGGCGTTTAACGCCAATTTTTCTCCCTTTTCTGGCGTTTGAACGCCAGAACTGGGTGTTTAACGCCAGTTTTTCACCCCTTTCTGGTGTTTGAATGCCAGAATCATTCCTCTCTGGGCTTACTTTCCTCAGAGGGATTTTGGGTAGTAGTCTGCTCATCCTCTATTATTTTTTCTTTTCTTGTCTTTCTGCTGCTTTAAGTTGAGGTATTCAATGTTTTTCCACTCCTTAATTGAATTGCTTGGCACTCTTCTATTATCTGTTTTGATAACAGCTGTCTTGTCTGGTCAAGTTGTGCTTCCATGTTCCTGTTAGAATCCTTAGTGCCTTGTAACATCGCTTTAAATTCTGCCAACTGTTCTTTCAGATAATATAATTGCTGATTGATTTCAGCAACTTGTTCTAGAGGACTAAGTTCAGTGGATACTGCCTTAGCCTCTTCTTTTATGGAGGACTCACTACTTAAGTACATATGCTGATTTCTAGCAACTGTATCAATGAGCTCTTGAGCCTCTTCAATTATTTTTCTCATGTGTATAGATCCACTAGCTGAGTGGTCTAGAGATATCTGAGCCTTTGTTGTAAGCCCGTAGTAGAAGATGTCTAACTGCACCCATTCTGAAAACATTTCAGAGGGGCATTTCCTTAGTATCTCTCTGTACCTCTCCCAGGCATTGTAAAGGAATTCATTATCCTCTTGTTTAAAGCCTTGGATGTCCAGCCTTAGCTGTGTCATCCTCTTAGGAGGGAAATATTGATTTAGGAATTTGTCTGACAATTGTTTCCATGTTCTTATGCTAGCTTTAGGTTGGTTATTTAACCACCTCTTAGCTTGGTCTTTTACAGCAAATGGAAACAGTAATAATCTGTAGACATCCTGATCTACTTCCTTATCATGTACTGTGTCAGTAATTTATGAGAACAGTGCCAGAAACTCAGTAGGTTCTTCCTGTGGAAGACCAGAATACTGGCAATTTTGCTGCACCATGATAATGAGCTGAGGATTCAACTCAAAACTACTGACTCTGATGGAGGGTATACAGATACTACTCCCATATGAAGCAGTAGTGGGGTTAGCATATGATCCTAGAGTCCTTCTGGACTGTTCATTTCCACTTAGGTCCATGATGTAGAAAGGGGAGACGATGTGGATTTATTTTATTTACTTTATTATATTTATTTATTAAATTATTTTTTCGAAACAAAAAGAATAAGAAAAAGGATATTAAAATAATAAAATAAATAAAAAATTTGAAAATATTTTGAGGATTTTTGAAAAAGAATGAGGGGAGAGAAAGTGGTTAGGAGTTTTTGAAAAAGATTTGATTTTTTTTAAAATATTAAAAAGATATGATTTGAAAAATTTTGACCAAGTTAACTGATGAGCGGATAATTTATACGCTTTTTGGCATTGTTTTTAGGTAGTTTTTAATAGGATATAGTTACTTTTAGGGATGTTTTCATTATTTTTTATGCTAAATTCACATTTCTAGACTTTACTATGAGTTTGTGAGTTTTTCTGTGATTTTAGGAAATTTCTGGCTGAAATTGAGGGACCTGAGCAAAACTCTGATAGAAGGCTAACAAAGGACTGCTGATGCTGTTGGATTCTGACCTTCCTGCACTCGAAATAGATTTTCTGGAGCTACAGAACTCCAAATGGCGCGCTCTCAACGGCGTTCAAAAGTAGCCATCCAGAGCTTTCCAGCAATATATAATAGTCCATACTTTATTCGTGATTAGATGACGTAAACTGGCGCTCAACACCAGTTCCATGCTGTATTCTAGAGTCAAACGCTAGAAACACGTCACGAACCAGAGTTGAACGCTAAAAACACGTTACAACTTGGCGTTCAACTCCAAAAGAAGCCTCTGCACGTGTAAAGCTCAAGCTCAGCCCAAGCACACACCAAGTGGGCCCCAGAAGTGGATTTCTGTATCAATTACTTACTTCTGTAAACCCTAGTAGCTAGTCTAGTATAAATAGGACATTTTACTATTGTATTCAGTGTCTTTTGACCACGTTACATCTTTAGTCTCGGTTTTAATTTATTATTCACCTTTTGAGACTATTGATCACGTTTTGGGGGGCTGGCCATTCGGCCATGCCTGAACCTACATCACTTATGTATTTTCAACGGTGGAGTTTCTACACACCATAGATTAAAGGTGTGGAGCTCTGCTGTACCTCGAGTTTTAATGTAATTACTACTATCTTTTATTCAAATTTAATCTTATTTCTGTTCTAAGATACTACTCGTACTTCAACCTAATGGATGTGATGATCCGTGACACTCATCATCATCCATCCCTATGAACGCGTGCCTGACAACCACTTCCATTCTACAAGTGAAAGCTAGAGTGTGTATCTCTTGGATTTCTGATGCACGACGCATGGTTGCCCTCACCTGACAACCGATCCTTCCATTCCGTGAGATCAGAGTCTTCGTGGTATAAGCTAGAATTGATGGCGGCATTCATGAGAATTCGAAAAGTCTAAACTTTGTCTGTGGTATTCCGAGTAGGATTCAGTGATTGAATGGCTGTGACGAGCTTCAAACCCGCGATTGTTGGGCGTAGTGACAGACACAAAAGGATCAAAGGATCTTATTCCGACATGATCGAGAACCGACATATGATTAGCCGTGCTGTGACAAGTGCATTTGGACCTTTTTCACTGAGAGGATGGGATGTAACCATTGACAACGGTGATGCCCTATATACAGCTTGCCATGGAAAGGAGTAAGAAGGATTGAAGGAAGGCAGTAAGAAAGCAGAGATTCAACAGGGACAAAGCATCTCCATATACTTATCTGAAATTCTCACCAATGATTTACATAAGTATTTCTATCTTTATTTTCTGTTTATTTATTATTATTATTATTCGAAAACTCCATAACCATTTGAATCAGCCTAACTGAGATCTACAAGATGACCATAGCTTGTTTCATACCAACAATCTCTGTGGGATCGACCCTTACTCACGTAAGGTTTATTACTTGGACGACCCAGTGCACTTGCTGGTTAGTTGTGCGAAGTTGTGAAGAAAGTGCTGAGTTATAAACGCGCATTCCAAGTTGAGCGCCATTGTTAGAGATCACAGTTTCGTGCACCAAGTTTTTGGCGCCGTTGCTGGGGATTGTTCGAGTTTGGACAATTGAAGGTTCATCTTGTTGCTCAGACTAGGTAATTTCCTTTTTTGTTTTATTTTCAAAAATTTTTCAAAAATCTTTCAAAAATTTATCACCTATTTTCGAAAAAAGATTCCTGGAATCCTTATTAAAAATTTTGAATTTCTTGTTTTCTTTTTCCTATATGTTTTTCGAAAAATATAAAATAAAATACAAAAAATAATAAAATCATAAAAATAAAAAATATTTTGTATTTCTTGTTTGAGTCTTGAGTCAACCTTTAAGTTTGGTGTCAATAGCATTTTTCTAAAAATTTATGCATTTTTTGAAAATCCATGCATGGTGCCCTTCATGATCTTCAAGTTGTTCTTGGTAAGTCTTCTTGTTTGATCTTGATGTTTTCTTGTTTTGTATCTTTTGTTGTTTTTCATGTGCATTTTTGCATTTATAGTGTCTAAACATTAAAGATTTCTAAGTTTGGTGTCTTGCATATTTTCTTTGCATTAAAATTTTTTCAAAAATATGTTCTTGATGTTCATCATGATCTTCAAAATGTTCTTGGTGTTCATCTTGACATTCATAGTGTTCTTGCATGCATCATATGTTTTGATCCAAAATTTTCATGTTTTGGGTCATAATTGTGTTTTTCTCTCTCATCATTAAAAATTAAAAAATATCTTTTCCTTTTTTTCTCTCAAAATTTCAAAAATTTGGGTTGACTTAGTCAAAATTTTTTTTAAATTAGTTGTTTCTTGTAAGTCAAGTCAAATTTTCAAATTTTAAAAATCTTATCTTTTCAAAACTTTTTCAAAAATTAAATCTTTTTCAATTTTCTTATTAATTTACGAAAATCCTTTAAAATATTTTTCAAAAATCTTTTTCTTAGTTTTATCTTTATTTTCGAAAATTATGCTGACAATTAATATGATTGATTCAAGAATTTGAAGTTTGTTACTTTCTTGTTAAGAAAGGTTCAATCTTTAAATTCTAGAATCTTATCTTTTAGTTTCTTGTTAGTAAAGTAATCAATTTTAATTTTAATCATATCTTTTTATCTTATCTTTTATATCATATCTTTTTCAAAAATTTGATTTTAAAATATCTTTTCTAACTTCTTATCTTCTTATCTTTTCAAAATTTGATTGTCAAATCTTTTTCAACTAACTAATTGACTTTTTGTTTGTTTCTTATCTTTTTCAAAACCACCTAACTACTTTTCCCTCTCTAATTTTCGAAAATTTCTCCTTCCTTTTTAAAATTCTTTTAATTAACTAATTGTTTTAAATTTTAATTTTAATTTTATTCCCCCTTTAATTTTCGAAAATCATTAACTCCTTTTCAAAAATTACTTTCGAAAACTTCTCTCTCTCATCTTATTCTATTTATTTATTCACTTACTAACACCTCTCTTCACCTCTCTTCATCTCAAATCACTGCCTCTATCCTCACCCTTGTGTTTGGATTATTCATTCTTCTTCACTCTTATTCCCTTTCATCTTCTACTAACAATAAAGAACCTCTTTATTGTGACATAGATGATTCCTCTTCTTTTTCTGTTCTCTTCTCTTTCATATGAGCAGGAACAAGGAAAAAGACATTCTTGTTGAAGCTGATCCAGAACCTAAAAGGACTCTGAAGAGAAAACTAAGAGAAGCTAAATTACTACAATCCAGAGACAACCTTGCTAAAATTTTCGAACAAGAAAAGGAGATGGCAGTCGAACCCAACAACAATAATGCAAGAAGGATGCTTGGTGATTATACTGCACCTACGTCCAAGTTTGATGGAAGAAGCATCTCAATTCCTGCCATTGGAGCAAACAATTTTGAGCTAAAACCTCAATTAGTTGCTCTAATGCAACAGAACTACAAGTTTTATAGACTTCCATCAGAAGATCCCTACCAGTTCTTAATTGAGTTCTTGCAGATCTGTGAGACTGTTAAGACTAATAGAGTAGATCCTGAAGTCTACAGACTCATGCTTTTTCCTTTTGTTGTAAGAGACAGAGCTAGAGCATGGTTGGACTCTCAACCTAAAGATAGCCTGGACTCCTGGGATAAGCTGGTCACAGCCTTCTTGGCTAAGTTCTTTCCTCCTCAAAAGCTGAGCAAGCTTAGAGTGGATGTTCAGACCTTCAAACAAAAAAATGGTGAATCCCTCTATGAAGTTTGGGAAAAATACAAGCAGATGACCAAAAGATGTCCTTCAGACATGTTTTCAGAATGGACCATGATAGATATATTCTATTATGGTCTATCTGAGTTCTCTAAGATGTCACTGGACCATTCTGCAGGTGGATCCATTCACCTAAAGAAAACGCATGTAGAGGCTCAAGAACTTATTGACATGGTTGCAAATAACCAGTTCATGTACACTTCTGAGAGGAATTCCGTGAATAATGGGATGCCTCAGAGGAAGGGAGTTCTTGAAATTGATGCTCTGAATGCCATATTGGCTCAGAACAAAATGTTGACTCAGCAAGTCAACATGATTTCTCAAAGTCTGAATGGATGGCAAAATGCATCCAACAGTACTAAAGAGGCATCTTCTGAAGAAGAAGCTTATGATCCTGAGAACCCTACAATAGTAGAGGTAAATTACATGGGTAAACCTTATGGAAACACCTATAATTCATCATGGAGAAATCATCCAAATTTCTTATGGAAGGATCAACAAAAGCCTCAACAAGGCTTTAATAATGGTGGAAGAAACAGGCTTAGCAATAGCAAGCCTTTTCCATCATCTTCTGAGCAACAGACAGAGAATTCTGAACAGAGCTCCTCTAATTTAGCAAACATAGTCTCTGATCTATCTAAGGCCACTTTAAGTTTTATGAGTGAAACAAAATCCTCCATTAGAAATTTGGAGGTACAAGTGGGCTAGCTGGGTATGAAAGTAACTGAAACTCCTCCTAGTACTCTCCCAAGCAATACTGAAGAGAATCTAAAAAGAGAGTGCAAGGCCATTGACATAATCAAAATGGCCGAACCTAGGGAGAAAGGAGAGGACGTGAATCCCAATGAGGAAGATCTCATGGGATGTCTCTTAGGCAAGAAAGAGTCCCCTATGGAGGACCTAAAGGAAGCTGAGGCTCATATAGAGACCATAGAGATTCCATTAAACCTCCTTCTACCATTCATGAGCTTTGAAGACTATTCTTCCTCTGAAGAGGATGAAGATGTAACTGGAGAGCAAGTTACTCAATATCTAGAAGCCATTATGAAGCTGAATGCCAAATTATTTGGTAATGAGACTTGGAAGGTGAACCTCCCTTGCTCATTAGTGAACTAGATACGTGGGTTCAGCAAACTTTACCTCAAAAGAGACAAGATCCTGGCAAATTCTTAATACCCTGTACCATAGGCACCATGACCTTTGAGAAGGCTCTATGTGACCTAGGGTCAGGCATAAATCTTATGCCCCTCTCTGTAATGGAGAAGCTAGGAATCATTGAGGTACAACCTGCCATATTCTCCTTACAAATGGCAGATAAGTCAGTAAGACAAGCTTATGGATTAGTAGAGGATGTGTTAGTAAAGGTTGAAGGCCTTTAGATCCCTGCTGATTTCATAAGCTTAGACACTAGGAAGGAGGAGGATGAATGCATCATCCTTGGAAGACCTTTCCTAGCCACAGCAGGAGCTATGATAGATGTTAACAGAGGAGAATTAGTCCTTTAACTGAATGGGAACTACCTTGTGTTTAAGACCCAAGGGTATTCTTCTGTATACATGGAGAGGAAGCATGAAAAGCCTCTCTCAGTACAGAGTCAAACAAAGCCCCCACAATCAAACTCTAAGTTTGGTGTTGAGAGGCCACAGCCAAACTCTAAGTTTGGTGTTGAATCCCCACATCCAAATTCTAAGTTTGGTGTTGGGAGTCTACAACATTGACCTGATCACTTGTGAGGCTCCATGAGAGTCCACTGTCAAGCTATTGACATTAAAGAAGCGCTTATTGGCAGGCAACCCAATTTTTATTCATCTAATTTTATTTTTCTTTTATTGTTCTTTAATGTTTTATTAGGTTCATGATCATGTGGAGTCACGAAAAAAATACTAAAATTAAAAATGGAATAAAAAACAGCAGAAGAAAAATCACACCTTGGAGGAAGGACTTATTGGCGTTCAAACGCCAGTAAGGAGCATCTGGCTGGCGTTCAACGCCAGAACAGAGTATGGATCTGGCATTGAACGCCAGAAACAAGCAGCATCCTGGCGTTTGAACGCCAGGAATATACCCTGAGGAGAGCTGGCGCTGAATGCCAGAAACAAGCATGGAACTGGCGTTCAACGCCAGAAACATGCTGCAATTGGGCATTGAACACCCAAAATATGCATCACTTCGGCGTTTAAACACCAGAATTATATGCAAAAGGTGTTTTACATGCCTAATTGGTGCAGGGATGTAAATTCTTGACACCTCAGGATCTGTGGACCCCACAGGATCATCCCAGGATCTGTGGACCCCACAGGATCCCCACCTACCTCAACTCACCTTCTCTCCTCTTCTTCACATTCATCCTCTCTTCACACAACTCAATAACTCTCTTCCCCATTACCTCTTCACCACTCACATCCATCCATCCTCCCCACCTAAACCCACCCTAAATGGCCGAAACACAAACCTCTCTCCCTCTCCTCCATATCTTCTTCTTCTTCTATTCTTTCTTATTTTGCTCGAGGACGAGTAACATTCTAAGTTTAGTGTGGTAAAAACATAGCCTTTTTGTTTTTCCATAACCATTTATGGCACCTAAGGCCAGAGAAACCTCAAGAAAGAGGAAAGGGAAGGCAATTGCTTCCACCTCTGAGTCATGGGAGATGGAGAGATTCATCTCAAGGGTCTATAGCTCAGTAATAGAGCATTTGACTGCACATCAAGAGAGCATGAGGAACTCCCTCATCAAGAAATTCCTGAGATACCTCAGGGGATACATTTTCCTCCACAACTATTGGGAGCAACTAAGGATAGGAGCACCAAAATCACTAGGGATCATGCAACAGAGGCAAGGAAGAGACATAAAGGAGCTCAAAAAGCACCCTTAGTCCTTCAAAAGGCGCCACCCTCACTAAGATGGACTCATTCCTTAACTTCCTTGTTCTTATCTCTCTGTTTTTCGATTTTTATGCTATATGTTTATGTTTTGTGTCTCTACTTCATGATCATTAGTATTTAGTAACTATGTCTTAAGACTATGAATAAACTCCATGAATCCCTCACCTCTCTTAAATGAAAAATGTTTCTAATTCAAAAGAACAAGAAGTACATGAATTTAGTTTAATTATATTGATGTGGTGACAATACTTTCTGTTTTCTGAATGAATGCTTGAACAGTGCATAATTTTGATCTTGTTGTTTATGAATGTTAAAAATTGTTGGCTCTTGAAAGAATGATGAACAAAGAGAAATGTCATTGACAATCTGAAAAATCATGAAAATTGATTCTTGAAGCAAGAAAAAGCAGTTAATAGCAAAAGCTTGCGAAAAAAAAAGTGAAAAAAATTAAATAGAAAAAAAAAAAAAGCAAGCAGAAAAGGCCAATAGCCCTTAAAACCAAAAGGCAAGGGTAAAAAGAATCCAAGGCTTTGAGC
>NC_029774.3:101753284-101763666 GCF_000817695.3 Arachis duranensis | reverse complement strand
TGTCCCTAACCATGTGCTTGTGGCATGCAGGTCCAAGTGAAAAGCTTGAGACTGAGTGGTTAAAGTCGTGATCCAAAGCAAAAAGAGTGTGCCTAAGAACTCTGGACACCTCTAACTGGGGACTTTAGCAAAGTTGAGTCACAATCTGAAAAGGTTCACCCAGCTATGTGTCTATGGCATTTATGTATCCGGTGGTAATACTGGAAAACAAAGTGCTTAGGGCCACGACCAAGACTCATAAAAGTAGCTGTGTTCAAGAATCAACAAACTTAACTAGGAGAATCAATAACACTATATGAAATTCTAAGTTCCTATAGATGCCAATCACTCTAAACTTCAAAGGAAAAAGTGAGATGCCAAAACTGTTCAGAGGCAAAAAGCTACAAGTCCCGCTCATCTAATTAGGACTAATATTCATTGATATTCTGGGATTTATAGTATATTCTCTTCTTTTTATCCTAATTGATTTTCAGTTGCTTGGGGACAAGCAACAATTTAAGTTTGGTGTTGTGATGAGCGGATAATTTATACGCTTTTTGGCATTATTTTTAGATAGTTTTTAGTATAATCTAGCTATTTTTAGGGATGTTTTCATTAGTTTTTATGCTAAATTCACATTTCTGGACTTTACTATGAGTTTGTGTGTTTTTCTGTGATTTTAGGTAATTTCTGGCTGAAATTGAGGGACCTGAGCAAAACTCTGATCGAAGGCTAACAAAGGATTGCTGATGTTGTTGGATTCTGACCTCCCTGCACTCGAAATGGATTTTCTGGAGCTATAGAACTCCAAATGGCTTTCTCAAGGGCTTTGGAAAGTAGACATCTAGAGCTTTCCAGCAATATATAATAGTTTATACTTTATTCGTGATTAAACGACATAAACTGGCGCTCAACGCCAGTTTCATGCTGCATTCGGGAGTCAAACGCCAGAAACACGTCACGAACCAGAGTTGAACGCCAAAAACACGTTACAACTTGGAGTTCAACTCCAAAAGAAGCCTCTGCACGTTTAAAGCTCGAGCTCAGCCCAAGCACACACCAAGTGGGCCCCGGAAGTGGATTTCTGCATCAATTACTTACTTCTATAAACCTTAGTAGCTAGTCTAGTATAAATAGGACATTTTATTATTGTATTAGACATTCTGGATTGTATTTTTGATCCTGTGATCACGTTTTGGGAGTTGGCCATTCGACCATGCCTAAACCTTCATCACTTATGTATTTTCAACGGTGGAGTTTCTACACACCATAGATTAAGGGTGTGGAGCTCTGCTATACCTCGAGTTTTAATGCAATTACTACTATCTTTTATTCAAATTCAATCTTATTTCTATTCTAAGATACTACTCGTACTTCAACCTGATGGATGTGATGATCCGTGATACTCATCATCATTCATCCCTATGAACGCGTGCCTGATAACCACTTCCGTTCTACAAGCGAAAGCTAGAGTGTGTATCTCTTGGATTCCTGATGCACGACGCATGGTTGCCCTTACCTGACAACCGAGCCTTCCATTTCGTGAGATCAGAATCTTCGTGGTATAAGCTAGAATTGATGGTGGCATTCATGAGAATCCGGAAAGTCTAAACCTTGTCTGTGGTATTCCGAGTAGGATTCCGGGATTGAATGACTGTGACAAGCTTCAAACTCGCGATTGTTGGGCGTGATGACAAACGCAAAAGAATCAAGGGATTCTATTCTGACATGATCGAGAACCGACAGATGATTAGCCGTGCCGTGACAGAGCATTTGGACCTTTTTCACTGAGAGGATGGGATGTAGCCATTGACAACAGTGATGCCCTACATACAGCTTTCCATGGAAAGGAGTAAGAAGGATTGGATGAAGGCAGTAGGAAAGCAGAGATTCAGAAGGAGCACAGCATCTTCATACGCCTATCTGAAATTCCTATCGGTGATCTACATAAGTATTTCTATCTTTATTTTCTGTTTATTTATTATTATTATTATTCGAAAACTCCATAACCATTTATTATCCGCCTGACTGAGATTTACAAGATGACCATAGCTTGCTTCATACCAACAATCTCCGTGGGATCGACCCTTACTCACGTAAGGTATTACTTGGACGACCCAGTGCACTTGCTGGTTAGTTGTGTGAGGTTGTGAAGAAAGTTCTGAGTTATAAACGTGCATACCAAGTTGAATGCCATTATTAGAGATCACAATTTCGTGCACCAGTCTTTCCCCAAAATGACAAAAAACTGTTGGTTCTTATAATCTGAATGACAAGGATTTTGATGGTGTGGGTTTTGCTACTGAGCTAATTGCGCCTCATGGTAAGATTCCTTTGGATGATGTGCCTTTTCTTCATCACCTTGATTTTATTACCAGTAATAGTATTCAGATGGCCAATATTGCTGCGGTTTTATCGCGGGTTGTTATGTAGTCTCCAAGTTCGTGCCACTAAAGCTTTTATGAAAAATGCCAAGTCTGAATATGATAGAATCAAGGGTTTGAAGGATGAGCTTGATGCTAGGGTGATTAAGCTGGAGTTGGATGTGGAGAGGGAGAAATCTTGAGCTACTACTGCTGAGGCATCGACCAATTTGGCTGAGGAAATGGCCAAGAAGTCCAAAGAGAGCTACACTTGCACATATGCCGAGTTGTTGGAGACTAGGGAGAGGCTTCAGTCTGCCCAAGCTAATTATGCCGAACTTCAAAGTCATCTAGTGGACTGTGTGACTGATGCATATGAGAACTTGAAGGCCCAAGTCCGAGTTCTTGCCCCTGAGCTCGGTCTAACTCTATTTAGTAGATAATATAGTGGAGGATGGCAAGATTGTGCCTGCCCCGGACAATAAAGATGAGGGTCCTCCTCTTGTGCAACCAGGGAAAGTCTCAGCAGCTTCAGCTTCTTCCGTCCCTTCAGAGGTTAATTATCCAGAGTCCAAGCCTGATGTGCAAATTCTGAACTGGTCGGATGGAATTGTTAATACTGTCCCGCTCTCGACCATTCCTCTTCCTTCAGCCAAGGATGCTTCTACTGGGGAGAATTTGAATCCTTTATGACTTTTCTGTGCTTATATTATAGTCCGACTTGTGGACTTTTGAACTTGTTTTTTGTAACTCTTTCTGTGGTTGACTTTTTTGACATTTGGTTGTTTTTTAGCAACTTTATTTTGCAAAAATAAAACACTTTTTAGTTAAACCTCATCAGGTCGCTTTCTATGGATTACTTTTTATAACTTCTTGCATTAATCTGCTTCTATCGCTTTCACCTTGCTGACTTCTTTATAATCGGTCGATGAATTTGGTTTTCACCTTGCCGACTTCTTTGTAATCGGGCGATGAATTTGGTTTTCACCTTGCCGACCTTTTTTGTTATCGGGCGATGAATTTTTGCATTTTATGAGATTAGATTAATGCATTTTGGTAGAAAACTTTTTAGGGAATTTGAAAACTTTATTCAAATAAAAAATAGAAATATAAACAGGAGTATATACATATGAGTGCTTACCCTTCTAGGTCAGACAATTTTGTAAACCTTGGCCCGGTGCCTCATTAAAAAACCTTTTCAGGAAAAAGAGTGCACCTTGACCTAAGATCTTTATTACTTTCTAATTATAGTACTTTCTTAGGATATAGGCATGCCATGACCTTGTTAGCTCTCGCCCCTCGAGGTCGGACACCTTGTAGTAACCTTTTCCCAGTACTTCTACAACTCGGTAAGGTCCTTTCCAGTTAGCTGCTAGCTTCCCTTCTCCTGAACAATCTGCTCCGATATCGTTTCGGATTAAGATAAGATCGTTGGTGGCGAAGCTTCGTTGGACTACATTCTGATTATATCTCAAGGCCATCTGACGCTGTAGTGCTTCCTCTCTAATCCGAGCTCTTTCTCGGGCTGCTGGAAGTAGGTCGAGCTCCTCCATTTGAATTTGGGAGTTGGCTTCTTCATTGTAGAGGATCCTTCTAGGAGATCCTTCTTCTATTTCCACTGGAATCATTGCCTCCCTTCCATAAGCAAGTCGGAAGGGTGATTCTCCTGTGGTTGAATGTGGGGTTGTCCGATATGCCCAAAGGACTTGTGGGAGGTCTTCAGCCCAAGCTCCCTTTGCGTCATGTAATCTCCATTTTAACCAAGCCAGTATAACTTTGTTGGCAACTTCTGCCTGTTCGTTGGCTTGTGGGTGTTCTTCGGATGTAAACTGGTGCTTTATTTTTAGGTCAGCTACCAAGTTCCTGAAACCCGTATCGGTGAATTGAGTGCCATTATCTGTGGTAATGGAGTAAGGAACCCCGAACCTTGTGATAATATTTCTATATAGAAATTTCCAACTTCTTTGGGCGGTGGCGGTAGCTAAGGATTCTGCCTCAATCCATTTTATGAAATTGTCTATTCTTACAATGAGGAATTTAACTTGTCCTGGTACCTGGGGGAAAGGTCCAAGGAGGTCGAGCCCCCACTTTGCGAATGGCCAGGGCAACGTAACAGTGATGAGTTCCTCTGGTGGGGCGATACGGAAGTTAGCATGCTTTTGACATGGTGGGCACGTTTTGACGAACTTTGTCGCTTCCTTTTGCAAGGTTAGCCAGAAAAATCCAGCTCGGAGTACCTTTTTGGAAAGAGATCGTGCCCCAAGATGGTTGCCACACATACCACTGTGTATTTCTTCTTGAACTTCCTTTGTTTTAGAGGTCTGTGATGCCAAGGCATCTAGGCCAGTTTCACTGACCTTTTCTTTACTGTTTTAGGGTAGTTTCATGCATTTTCTTAGTGAATAAGGCAAGTTTTGGATGAAAATACACTTACACCTTGATTCAAGCAACTATTGTGAATTTCACATGATTTCATGAGGATTTTGCTAGAATTGAATGATAAATTGATAATGCATAATCTCATGATTTTGGTTAGAGCTTTGATGCACTTTATTTGCTTGATTTTAGGACAAAGGAAGTAAGGAAGAACCACGTTAGTACTCACGTTAATCTAGTTAACGTGACCACTAATGTGGAATGGTAAATAGCTTGCAACGTTAAGGAGAAAAGTGATCACCAATAACGCCTGTGAAGCCATCATAAGCCCACGTTAATTGCCACGTTAACTAAGTTAATATGGTAGTTAACCTGGAGACAAAAGAAAGCTCCAACGTTAGTGGTAAACGTGAACACCACTAACGTTCCAAGATTTGGCAATGAGCCACGTTAAGAGTCACGTTAACTTAGTTAACGTGAACTCTAACATGGAAGAGAGGAACAATGCCAACGTTAGTGACACTCACCTTTGTCACTAACGTTGGATCAACTAGCATTGCCCACGTTAGTTGTCACGTTAAGACCACTAACGTGAAAGTTAACGTGAGCTCTAACGTGGAAAGTAGGGGCACTTTGAGCGTTAGTGACAAAGGTAAATGTCAATAACGCTCTCGAAGGTGAGGCATAGCCACGTTAAGAGCCACGTTAGTTACACTAACGTGAACTCTAACGTAAGGACAAAGGGCATAAGGCAACGTTAATGAGAAAGGTGAGTCCCAATAACGCTAGCGAAGATTCACAAGGCAACATTAGTGGTCACGTTAGTGCCATTAACGTTGGAGTTAACGTAGGCTATATAGGGGTTGGAACGTTAGTGAAAATTGTGATTGCCACTAACGTTCTCGAACCCACAATGTCACTAATTCATACTTCTCTGCAAGCTGGGCCCACTAAAGATTGGAACTGCTTCAACTCAAGATCCAAA
This sequence comes from Arachis duranensis, assembly GCF_000817695.3. Taxonomy (NCBI): domain Eukaryota; kingdom Viridiplantae; phylum Streptophyta; class Magnoliopsida; order Fabales; family Fabaceae; genus Arachis; species Arachis duranensis. The sequence continues at coordinate 101,757,963 of NC_029774.3, read as the reverse complement.
GCCCACATCCAAGACTTGAAGAACTCACTAGAAGATCAAGAGGAGTAGTATATATAGGAGTAGTTTTGAACTATAGAGAAGCTTGGCACTTTGGAGAACTACTCTCTGTATATTTACTTTTCTGCACTTTTAGCTTGGATGTATTACTTTCTTCCATTTTTCATTTCTAGAGCTAGGAACAACTAAACCCCTTTCATTGGGTTAGGGAGCTCTGTTGTAATTTGATGGATCAATTATAGTTTTCATTCTCTTCTTCTTTCTTCTCTTTTGATTTACTAGAAAGCTTTCGATCTTAATTCAATTGGTTAGTTGTCTTGGAAAAGAAACTCTCCATAATTGGATCTCCTTTGAACCTTGGAAAAGGGATGAGGAGATCATGCTAGAAATGCTTTCTCATGTTGGACCAAATTGAGGTCTAGGTGGATATAGTGACATGTAATCCTCCCAACACTTTGATTTGAAAATACATGTGGTAGAATCAGTGACCAAACTTCATCTCTTCCCATGAGCAATTAAATCAAGGAATTGGGAAATTGTTCAAGCTTAGAGAGATTGGATTACCAAGGAATTGGAATCCAATCACCTAAGATTGCCAAGGAGATCAATAGATGCATTGATTGAGGAAGAGATGAAAATGAACTTGATCCGGAGAATATAACATCTCCTGAGCCCAATGAATTCCCCATTTTTGATCTTCCCCATTCTCTTTATTTTCTGTCATTTATTTTCATGCTCATTACCCCAAATATCCATTTAAGATTCTGCACTTTAAATTCTACTATTTACTTTTCCGTCATTTCATTTTCTGCAATTCTCAAACCACACTCTGTTTAGCTCAACTAGAATACTCTTCCAACTAAAGTTGCTTAACCAATCAATCTCTGTGGGATTCGACCTCACTCTATTGTGAGTTTTTACTTGACGACAAATTCGGTATACTTGCCGAAGGGAAATTTGTTGAGAGACAAGTTTTCATGCATCAAATTTATGGCGCCATTGCCGGGGATTGATTTTGTATCAACAATGTTAAGTTGGAAGCTCGCTAGATTGAGCATTTTTCTTTTGTTTGTTTACTTTATTTAGTCATTTATTTTCACTTTGTTTAACTTCTTCCTCATCCTCTATACTCTCTCTGTTTTACTTTTTTCCTTGTTATTATCTACAATTCTGCTCACTAACCCACTAACTGTTTGATAATTTGCATCACTCACACTAACAATCACTCTAACAAGAATAACATCTTCATTTTATTTCTTGCTGCGTGTTTTGTTATTTGAATGACAGGGAGAAGAGGGGGCACCTCAATTTCCTTTGATTCAGAACCTGAGAGAACCCTCTGGAGATTAAGGAGGGAAGCAAGAGGGAAAGGAGTTATTAGTGCTGAGGAAGAGGAAGAGTACTTTGAACCCAACATGGAAGAGAACTTGAAAAATAATCATGAAGAAGAGGCTCACAACCATGCCAGAGAAGGTCCTGCAAATCATGCTAGGAAAGAAAGGAGAGTTCTAGGATCCTACATCAATCCAAATCCAGGAAACTGTGGGAGTAGCATCCAGAAGCCCACTATACATGACAATAACTTTGAACTAAAATCCCAGCTCATCACCCTTGTTCAGAAAAATTGCTCATTTGGAAGAAGTGCTCAAGAAGACCCCAATCAACATCTAACCACCTTCCTGAGAATTTATGACACTGTGAAGTCTAATGGAGTGCACCCGGATGTCTATAGGCTGCTGTTGTTCCCTTTTTCACTCAGGGACAAGGCATCCAAGTGGCTCGAATCATTTCCAAAGGAGAATTTGACAAATTGGAAAGATGTGGTGAACAAATTTTTGGAAAGATTCTATCCTCCTCAAAGAATTAACAGGCTGAGAGCTGAGGTACAGACTTTCAGGCAACAAGATGGGGAGACTCTCTATGAGGCATGGGAGAGGTTCAAGGACTTAACAAGAAGATGCCCACTAGATATGTTCAATAAATGTGTTCAACTTCACATTTTCTATGAAGGTCTTTCCTATAAGTCAAAGAAGGTTGTAGATCATTCATCAGGGGGCTCTCTAAACAAGAAGAAAATCATTGAAGAAGCCATAGATGTCATTGAAACAGTAGCTGAGAATGACTACTTCTATGCCTCTGAAAGAAGTAACACTCGAGGAGTAATGGAGCTGAACCACATAGATGCATTGCTAGCTTAAAACAAGGTGATCACCAAGCAGCTAGCAGATTTCACCAAGAAGGTGGAGGAAAACCAAGTTGCAGCAGTCATCACTTCATCACCAACTCAAGAAGGAGTGAATATAGGAGAAGAAAGTGACTGGGAACAAGCCAACTATGTTGGAAACTCACCTAGACAAATCCATGACCCATACTCCAAAACCTACAACTCTGGATGGAGAAATCACCCCAACTTTGGTTGGGGAAATCAACAAGACCAAGGTCAAGACCAGAGACGCCACAACCTCAACTCCAACAACAATGCAACCCACCAATATACCTCACAAAGATCCTATCAACACCCACCTAACCACCCTTCTCAACCACCTAATCTCAACCCACCACCACTAACAGAGGATAGACTTTCAAAGATTAAGACTCTACTTGAAGATTTATGCAGAGAAGTCCAAGACAACAAGGTGTTCAAGGAAGAAGTGCGAGCCAATATCAAAAACCAAGGAGAAAACATCAAGAGACTGGAGTCCCAAGTAGGGTATCTATCTCAACAAATTTCCAAACCCACTGATGGATTTCCTAGTGACACGGAGAAGATCCCAAGAGGAGAAACAAAGAAAGTAAGGTGGGAAGAACGTAAGATGATCACCACAAGTGATGAGAAGAGTATGAATGAAGTAGAACACCTCCAAGACAATCAAAAGGGAAACCAGGAAGAAAGGAGCCATGCACCGTAACCCACACTCAAAGAAGAGCGGAAGAAGAAGGAGACACTTAACCCATATGCACCCTTTCCCCAAAGGCTTAAATGTGGTGTAGCAGGGAGAATGTATTCAAGATTCCTCGACATGTTTGCATCTCTTGATGTAAATATACCATTTATTAAAGCCCTCCAGCAAATGCCTTTCTACATAAAGTATATAAAGGAGCTGTTAGCCAGAAAGAGTTCATTGAAAGGTAGACAAACAATAAAGATGAATAGGGATTGCAGTGCTCTCATTCAACCAGGGCCACCCACAAAGAGGAAGGATCCATGGAGTTTTCATATTCCCTGTGTCATAGGAGAAACAATGATTGATAAAGGACTCTGTGACCTGGGAGCGAGCATCAACTTAATGCCTCTATCCCTCATGAAAAAGCTTCAAATCAATGAGCTAACACCCACAGATGTAATCATTAAGTTGGCTGACAAAACTCAAAAATAGGCAATAGGAGTGGTTGAGAATGTGCTAGTGAAGGTTGGAAACTACTTCCTCCCCACAGACTTTGTTGTCCTGGAAATGGATGAGAACCCCATTTACCCCTTCATTCTAGGAAGGCCATTCTTAGCCACAGCCAGAGCACTCATAGATATGGAATGAGGAGAGCTAGTGTTGAGAATACATGATGATCAGCTCACTTTCAATATTTTCAACCTCTCACAAGAAGCAGATCATGATAACAAAGAGTTGATGGAGGAGCCAAACAAGGAAGCACAAGTACCACACATAAGGACTCCTGTGGTTAACAACCAATGTGATAAAAAAAAGCAACAACCAAGTATAATCCAAAAGGAACCAGACCCACCAGAATCACATGAATTAGACAACAAAACCATTCTCAAAAAGGAAACCACAAGGAACAAGTTGGCATCAACAAACAAAAAAAAGGTCCCAAGGGGATAGAAAAAGAAGAAAATCCCTACAGAAGATTTCTCGCCCAGAGATGAAGTAGTCTCTACATACTTCCCATCGATACCACCTCACCTCCCCACTATTCCATCCCAGATGCCTCCAGTGTACACCATCAACAAAATCTTGTCTCTAGAGCATATGGAGCTTATCAACAAGGCCAATAGACATAGGTTCACTGATTGAAAACTTGTCTCTAAACAAATTTCCCTTCGGCAAGTATACCGAATTGTCGTCAAGTAATAACTCACAAAAGAGTGAGGTCGAATCCCACAGAGATTAACGGATTAAGCAATCAATGGTTAATTGATTATCCTAGTTAGACGAATCATATTGGAGTGATAAGTAACAAGGAAATGTAAATAGCATAAAAGTAAAGAAAGCAATAAAGTGCAGAAAAGTAAAATGGCAAGAAAAGTAAATGTAAGAACTAAAAATAAAATGAACATTGGGATAAAGAGATATTGCAATCCTCCGGATCAAGTTCATTCTCATCTCTTCCTCAATCAATGCATGCATTGATCTCCGTGGCAATCTTAAGTGATTGGATCCCAATTCCTTGGCAAACCAATCTCTCTAAGCTTGAACAATTTCCCAATTCCTTGATTTAATTGCTCATGGGAAGAGATGAAGTTTGGTCACTGATTATACCACACACATTCATAGATCAAAGTATTGGTAGGATTAAATGTCACAATATCCATCCAACCCCCAACCTAATCCAATGTGAGAGAGCATTTCTAGCATGATTTTCTCATTCCTCTTCCAAGGTTCCGAGGAAATCCAAGTATGAGCAATTTCTCTTCCAAGACAATTACCCAATTGGATGAAGATTGAAAG
>NC_029774.3:101746794-101751241 GCF_000817695.3 Arachis duranensis | reverse complement strand
TAGCAAAGGTCACTCTTGATAGTGGACTTTCAGCTGATAATCCCGGATTAGTTAATCCAAGTTACCAAGTGATAAGGCACCCCTAAGAGCTTATTCATCCAAGCATATCCCTTGCACATGAACACCACAGACACATGCCTCAATCTTAAAACCCTTGGTGCCTAGCATTGTTTCTTATTGTGTTTCTTTTTTTTTCACTTTTATTGCTCTTTTTCTTTTCTTAATGGGATCTTATTATTGAGTTTGTCTCATAGGATGTGTTTCAAGCATAGGACTTAGGATAGATAGTTGCTTTTTTTTTCCTTGTTTGGTGAACTAACTTAGCTTACTAATCATCCTACCAGAAACATTCAGAATTCACTTCACAAAATAACTCCACTCTTGTTCTTTTCATAACATTTTCTTTTTGATTAACTTAAAGGACAAGCATACAAGTAAGAAAGATGAAGGTGCAATGATAAGCGGTGAACCATGCTTATTACTAAAAGTAATCATAACAGAACAGAGGTAGACCACAAAATTCAAAACAAGAGACATTCATGATTGCCATAAGTCTTCTGGGAGTAAATGAGAAGGAAAATAACTTTACAACCTTTGTAGCTCATCTTCGCCCTTGTTGTCCCTTCCTGCAGACTTCCTCCCTCCAATGACCATCTTAGAATAAGTGCTTTACAGGCAAGCAACAAGTAGGAGCAGTGGTGTTGAGATTGTGGTTCAACCATGAATGTCAAAAAAGAGAAACAAGATATGAGTAATGCATAAAATTAAGCAAGCTTGGTTAAAAAATGACACTACAGGCCTAAGAAGCAAAAGCATTATGATTGTACAAACAAGTGGTGTTGCTGGATACATTGCATAGAAAAATAACTGGCACACCAAACTTAGTGTGACACTTTCTCTTGGAATTGATGCAAGTATCCAGAAAGATTGAAAACAGATTGTTGCAGGGGAACACCAAACTTAGAATGTGATCATATGCCAATTTTATTTGAAAAGAAGCTAAGTAAAAGAAATTATTGTATTAATGACAAAATCACCAAGAGCCAGAGCTGTCTCCAATAGGGGCTTCTTGGTGAGGCATTAACACAAACAGTTACAGAGCATAGAAAATAAAGAACAAAGCAATTACATGAACAAACCAAAACAAAGGAAAATGTCTAATCTAGGTAATCAACCAACCGGTAGTTTGTTAATCATAATTAATCCCCGGCAACGGCGCCATAAACTTGACGCATGAAAACTTGTCTCTCAACAAATTTCCCTTTGGCAAGTATACCGAATTGTCGTCAAGTAATAACTCATAAAAGAGTAAGGTCGAATCCCACAGAGATTAACGAATTAAGCAATTGTAGGAAATTAAATTCCAGAAACTTAAATGGGATTGGGAATGATTCAGCATAAATGAAACAACAGAATTAAAGAGAATGGGTAAAATCAGAAGTGGGAAAGCTCATTGGGTTCAAGAGATATTGCAATCCTCCGGATCAAGTTCATTCTCATCTCTTCCTCAATCAATGCATTCATTGATCTCCTTGGCAATCTTAAGTGATTGGATCCCAATTCCTTGGCAATCCAATCTCTCTAAGCTTGAACAATTTTCCAATTTCTTGATTTAATTGCTCATGGGAAGAGATGAAGTTTGGTCACTGATTATACCACACACATTCATAGATCAAATTATTGGTAGGATTAAATGTCACAATATCCATCCAACCCCCAACCTAATCCAATGTGAGAGAGCATTTCTAGCATGATTTCCTCATTCCTCTTCTAAGGTTCGGAGGAAATCCAAGTATGAGCAATTTCTCTTCCAAGACAATTACCCAATTGGATGAAGATCGAAAGCTCTCTAGTAAAATCAAGAAAAAAGAAAGAAGAAGAAGAATAAGAACTACAATTGATCCATTGAATCACAATAGAGCTCTCTAACCCAATGAAAAGAGTTAGTTGATCATTGATCTACCAAAATAGAAAAGAAAGAAAGTGCAAAAAAATAAAGATGACGATTAAACTGAAATTTAAACTTCAAAATTCATAAATGGAAGGTACAAAGAAAAGAAACTACTCCTAAGGAAGAAAAGAAGAGAAAAGGAAGAAGAGTGGTTGAGGGGAGGGGTCCGAAGACCCACTCCCCTTGGAGCGTGCCAATTCACAGAAGTTCAAATTGGTCTTCACTCTCTCCCCCTTCCTTCAATTCTCCGTTTTTGAATGATCTTGAATGTAAAGACTAAGGCCTTTATATAGGCTCTCCTAAATTACAAAAAATAAAATTAAAAGCAAATTACAATTAAATGAAAATTCCTATTCTAGATGCTTCTTGTGGCCTTGATTGGTTAACAATTGTGGGCTTGCTTGCTTGAGCTTTGAAGTGGAATTGAGAGAGAAGTGAATCAAGTTGAGGTTGAGGTGCCTACTACAACTCGAGTTACACTTCTTGGAAGGTGAAGAGGTCCGCTGGCCTTACTACATGTTGATACCATGTTAATCTTTGTAGTTTCGGGGCAGATTTTCCCCCTCAAATTTAGTGTTCACCATGTAGTGCCATATATGCTTGGAAAGCTATGGAATCCTACTTTCCAATGATATTGGAATCACCTTATTGGGAGTTTTGTGGTTCAAGTTATTCTTGTTTGAAGAAGGCATGGTCAGGCTGCCAGGTGAGATTTTTGCCTACGTTAACTTCCACGTTAACATAGTTAACGTGGCCATTAACGTGGGTCTTTTTGCTTCGCAGATGTTAGTGGAGATCACCTTTTCCACTAACGTTGGCATCTCCCTTTCCTTCCACGTTAACTTCCATGTAGTTAATGTGGCCATTAACGTGGGTCTTTTTGCTTCGCAAACATTAGTGGCACTCACTTTTTCCACTAACGTTGGCTTTTCCCTTTCCTTCCACGTTAGTTCCCACGTTAATGTGACTAACGTGGAGACTAACATAGGTCTTCTTGCACCTTCGCTAGTGTTATTGGCACTCACTTTTGCCACTGACGCTGCTCCTTCTTCAAAGTTGATGCCATTAACGTTCCCACTAACGTTCCAACTTTCCTTCCTTCCACGTTAGTGCCCACGTTAGTAGCACTAACGTAGCCACTAACGTGGCTCTTCTCTACTTCTTTTGGCCTGAAATCAAACAAACAAAGTGCATCAAGGTAACATACAAGATGATCTTTATATACTAAGTGTGCTAATAATACTTCAAAATCAAAACTTCACTTAGTGTGATCTATTTTATCATATTTACCCTGTATATTAGCTAAAATTCACCTATGCTTGAGATTTTGTTTCATGCAGAGATTTTTCATGATATTACTCATATATTGTCAATATTTGTATGAAAACTAAACAAAAATCTACTGAAATGACTACTAAAAGTAGGCAATGATGCACGTGCATCATTAACTGCAAGGGGGGAGGATTTCAAGCACTATCAGCCACCTTGACAAGGACCAAACGTCAAGCTAATGACGCTAAAGAAGTGCTTCATGGGAGGTAACCCATGTTCTATGCCCTCTTCCTTTAATTTCTAATAGTAGTAATAAGGCAAATTTCATGGATTTTTAAATCAATTTTGACGACCAATATAAGACCCCTTTACATGCAGCGTATAGTACATGATAAGTTTGGTGTTCAAAGCACACCAAGTGAGCTTGAACACACTTTATGAGGTAAAATTATTCCCTAAACTTGTTGCACCATATGATCACAAACAAGTTTGGTGTATCAACGTTGCATGCATGGGAAATTTAGTGGTTGATTGATTTGCATTCATGGAAAGCATTTAGTCATATAAAAATAAAAGAAAAAGATTTTTTTTTGCTAGTACACACCTTAAGTTTTCCCACCGAAAATTTTAAATTTACTATTTGCATTCTTTTTTTTCGAATATAGGGAATCAAAATGGACATTGATGGTACTTGATAGGACAATTAAGGAAGGGAGATTCGACCACTATACCAAGGAAATCTCACACTTGTCTCAAAGGGGAATATCTTTGGAAGTGTTGCCATGCAACATTGGGAGTTGGATAGCTTTGGAGACCAAACCAAGACCCTCATAAAAGAGGTGATCCTTGTGCTCATTCAATACTAAACCCCAATCGTCCACTGATGAGCGGATAATTTGTACGCTTTTTGGCATTGTTTTTAGTATGTTTTTAGTATGATCTAGTTAGTTTTTAGTATATTTTTATTAGTTTTTAGTTAAAATTCACTTTTCTGGACTTCACTATGAGATTGTGTGTTTTTCTGTTATTTCAGGTATTTTCTGGCTGAAATTGAGGGACCTGAGCAAAAATCTGATTCAGAGACTAAAAAGGACTGCAGATGCTGTTGGATTCTGACCTCCCTGCACTCGAAGTGAATTTTCTGGAGCTACAGATACCCAATTGGCGCGCTCTCAACGGCGTTGGAAAGTAGACATCCTGGGCTTTCCAGAAATATATGATAGT
>NC_029774.3:101745166-101745460 GCF_000817695.3 Arachis duranensis | reverse complement strand
CGTTGCCGGGGATTGTTCAGTTTGGACAACTGACGGTTCATCTTGTTGCTTAGATTAGGTATTTATTTTTTTTTCGAAATTGTTGAAGAAGAATTCTAGAGTTTCATGATGATTTGTTGAAGTCTGGCTGGCTGAGAAGCCATGTCTAATCTCATTGGACCGAGGTTTCAACTTATCATCAGAAGAGCTTGTTGATTTCTATCAATCTTGCTTTTGGAGCAGTGATCTGCTAAGGCTTGGCTGGCCATTGGCCATGTCTAGTGTTTTGGACCGAAGCTTTCCTTGAAAGCTTGG
>NC_029774.3:101741554-101741816 GCF_000817695.3 Arachis duranensis | reverse complement strand
ATGACATTAAAGAAGCGCTTGTTGGGAGGCAACCCAATGTTTTATAATTAACTATTTTCCTTTGTCATTTTATGTTTTTTTATGTAGGTTGATGATCATGAGAAGTCACAAAATCAATGAAAAATGCAAAAACAGAATGAAAAACAGGAAGAAAAACAGCACACCCTAGAGGACGCACCTACTGGCGTTTAAACGCTAGTGAGGTTAGCAGATGGGCGTTTAACGCCCAGTCTGGCACCATTCTGGGCGTTTAACGCCAGAA
>NC_029774.3:101734742-101737870 GCF_000817695.3 Arachis duranensis | reverse complement strand
GATGATTAGCCATGCTGTGACAGAGCATAGGAACATTTTCACTGAGAGGATGGGAGGTAGCCACTGACAACGGTGAAACCCTTGCTTAAGCTTGCCATGGAAAGGAGTAAGAAGGATTGGATGAAGACAGTAGGAAAGCAGCGAGACAGAAGGGAAGGCATCTTCATGCGCTTATCTGAAGTTCCTACCAATGAATTACATAAGTACCTCTATCTTTATCTTTGTGTTTTATGCGTCTATCACTATATCCATTTGAGTTTGCCTGACTAAGATTTACAAGATGACCATAGCTTGCTTCATACTAACAATCTCCGTGGGATCGACCCTTACTCGTGTAAGGTTTATTACTTGGACAACCCAGTGCACTTGCTGGTTAGTTGTGCGAAGTTGTGTTAATGCCATGGTATTGAACACCAAGTTTTTGGGGTTCATGACCTGGGATTATGAGAGTTGTGAAAAGTATTGTTCACAATTTCGCGCACCATCCACTATCAAACAACACCATCAATCCACACCCTTCAATCATTTGCCATCTTCATATAAAAATCCCTTCACACAACCTCTCCGTACACACTTCTTACTCTCATTCATCTCCCTTCCTTTTCTCGGATACACACACTTCATCCTCCTCCAAAAAGTTTCACACACTCTCCTAGCCACGTCTAGTAAACCGCAACCACTCATCAATCATCTTGCATGGCATCCTCAAGCTCCAAGAGGTAAAAAGGAAAGGAGCCCATGGAGCAACCTCCTTTTGACGCCGGGAGATTCAAAACTGCCTTTCATGAGCTTCAATATGAATGGATCAAGAACAAAAAAATATTGCCAGAGTTGACATTCCAATTCAATGAGGATGAATGCCCTAAAATCAGAGAAAAGATTGCACAGTAGGGTTGGCAAAAGCTCACCAATCCAAAGACAAAGATAAATGCAAACTTCATCAAGGAGTTCTATACAAATGTAGTCAGATAAGACAGCACTAGAGTCCCCACCTTCAAAAGTTATGTGAGAGGAATAGAGGTGGACTTCAGCCCCACTGCTATAACAAGGACTCTTCAACTGAAATCACCACATTTTGATGAGCCTAGCTATTAAGTAAGAATAAGTAATGCCCCTAATGAAGATGAACTTGAAGAAATCATGAGTGATATGTGTGTTATTGGGTTTGATTGGGAGAGATACTCGGACAAGAGGCCGAAGTTCATTAGGAGAGGAGACCTTATCCCAGAAGCCAAGGGATGGTTTGAGCTAGTGAGGAGGTCTATCCTTCCAGCCGCAAACAATTCTGAGGTCAATATAGCTCGAGCCACCATGGTGCATTGCCTAGTGAAGGAATCCAGGATTCAGCAGAAAAGAATGATCCAGGTGCTAGACTTTGGTACCCCAGCACCATCCTGCGGCTATGCATGAAAGCCAAAGTGGTATTCGAAGACAACAATCCACAATGGGTGAATCTTGGGAGATTAGTCACATTCCAACGCATACACTATGTGACACCTGCTCAACAACAAAGAAGACCTCGAATAGGAAAAAGAATTGCACAAGAATAATCCCACCTAGAAGAACCTCACCAAGAAGAACCCCAACAAACAGGGCACCAGTAAGAAGGACGATTTGATCCAACCAACATAAATCTGTATCACATCAAGGAAGCCATTGTGTATATGGCGAGTAGCTATATGGAGGGACAAGAACAGCAACTACATGTCCAAGCTCAAAGGATGGATCATCAAGAAAAACTACTCTCTAGTTGGATGGATCAACAAAGAGAGTGGCAGAAACAACAAATGGAGTTACAACAGGTGCATTACTCCCAGCTCACCCAAGCCATCAATCAAGTGTCCGAAAGGCAAGAAAGTCAAGATAAACGCCTTCAAGAACTCAACCAACGCCAGATGGCTCAAATAAAAGCATTCAATGAATTCATTGTGCTCAATGAAGGAAGGCAACTGCATCGAGAAGAATTCAGCATAAACACTCAGGCCAAGTTAAACTATATGACTGGGCATATGCATAACTTGCACCCTGCCATCCCAAGTTATGAGGCAGTCTGCAAGGACTTAACAGAGCAAGAAAAGGGGAAGGTGAAACAGCAAAAGGAAGCATTAAAGAAGAAGATGGAAGATGCTGGTTTCTGGAAAAAGGTGATAGGAAAGCGCAAAGGGAATAGGGACTCAAGCAATCAAGAAGGATCCCAAGACAAAGGAACATGATCATTTCAGGTGGTGGAGTCCCTTTTCTATCTAATTTACAGCTTTAAATAAGGAAAATCATATATGAAATAGAACATGCTTCCATGGTAGCTTAGGATTTTTAATTCTGCATTTAAATTTTTTATTGCTTAGGTTATGTTTATTAAGCTTGATGTCTCTAGTGTTCACCTCCACCCTTCCTACTTGTATGCTTGTCCTTTAAGTTAATCAAGAAAAGAAAATGTTATAAAAAACAAGAGTGGAGTTATATTGTGAAGTAAGTTCTGAATGTTTGTGGTAGGAGGATTAGTAAGCTAAGTTGGTTCACCAAACAAGGAAAGAAGGCAACTATCTATCCTGAATCCTATGCTTGAAACACATCCTATGAGACTAACTAAATAATAAGATCTTAATAAGAAAAGAGAAAGAGCAATAAAAGTGAAAAGGAAAGAAACACAATAAAAAACAATGCTAGGCACCAAGGGTTTAAAGATTGAGGCATGTGTCTGTGGTGTTCATGTGCAAAGGATATGCTTGGATGAATAAGCTCTTAGGGGTGCCTCATCACTTGCTAACTTGGATTAACTAATCCGGGATTACCAGCTGAAAGTCCACTATCAAGAGTGACCGTTGCTGCAGAACACTTAGTAACCCAAAGAGGTGCTGGACACCAAGGTCTCAAGAAAGAAAAATAACAAACCATGTGCCTGTGGTGTGTATGTATGAGGGAAAGATACTTGAGGGAGTAAGTCCTTAGGGGTGTCTTAACACCTAGCACCTTGAGCCAACTGGTTCGGGAGTGTTGACAAAAAGCTTATCATAAAGAGTCGCCCTCTTACAGAGCACTTAGCCAAAAGAAGAATGTAATAAACCTTGGATAAGAAGGAAGGATCAACAATTAAGAAGTCTCAAAGGATGCAATCAAGAGAGTGACCA
>NC_029774.3:101720587-101726879 GCF_000817695.3 Arachis duranensis | reverse complement strand
GCTGAATTATTTTGTAATCTTCTTTCTTGGACCTTGTTCAAGTCTCTTTCAGGGATTACTTTTATAACTCTTATGCTTTGGGCCAACTTCGTCACGTCGGGCCCTTCTAAGTTATAGTAATCCTCTTTTATAGGGCTGTCCAGACCTCTTTTCAGGGATTTACTTATAACTTCAACTGCTGCGACTGGTCCGACTTCTTTATGTCGGCCAGTCTTTAAGTTATTTTATAGCAATCCATTTTATTAGGACCTCGTCAGGTCCTTTCTATGGATCACTTTCTATAACTTATTGCATTATTCTGTTTTCATCTTTGCCGATTTTGTAGAGATTGGGTTTAACCCTCGTTTGATTGACCTTTTAATTAATTCGGTTTTCATTTTTGGTCTTTATCGTGATCACGTAGTGAATTTGGCTTTCACTTTCTGCCGATCTGTAGCTTTATAATCCGATGATGAATGTTTCAGATTAATGCAGCTTGAGTGTTTGTAGAAGATCTAAACAGATTTTACTCAAAAGAAAATGTAAATATATATATATGCGGGAGGTTAATCCTCTAAGTCGGGTGATTTGTAGGTCTTGGCTTGGCGCCTCATTAAAAAACCTTTTCAGGAAAAAGAGTGCGCCTTATCCTAAGATCTTTTATCACCCCTAACTATAGTACATTCTTAGGTTGCAGGCGTGCCACGACCTAGGAAGCTCTCGCCCATCGAGTTCAGACAGTCTGTAGTAGCCCTTTCCAAGTACTTTTGTGACTCGGTAGGGTTCTTTCCAGTTTGCTACCAGCTTTCCTTTTCCAGGTCGAGTTGTTCCGATATCATTTCGGATTAGTATGAGGTCGTTCTCAGCAAAAACTCGCTATACTACCTTTTGATTGTATCTCGTAGCCATTCTTCATTTTAATGCTTCTTCCCTAATCCGAGCTCTTTCTCGGACTTCTAGAAGTAGGTCGAGTTCTTCCCTTTGAAGTTGGGAGTTAGCTTCTTTACTATAGTGGATCACTCTAGGTGACCTTTCTTCAATCTCCATTGGGATCATTGCCTCCATTCCGTACGCTAATCGGAAGGGTGATTCCTTCGTGGTGGAATGTGGCGTTGTTCGATATGCCCATAGGACTTGTGGGAGCTCCTCGGCTTAGGCTCCTTTCGCATCCTGTAATCTCCGTTTCAGCCCGGCCAGTATGACTTTGTTGGCAGCTTTGGCTTGTCCATTGGCTTGGGGATGTTCTATGGAAGTGAATTGTTGTTTTATGTTCAAGTCAGCCGCTAGCTTTCTGAAGCACGCGCCTGTGAACTGGGTACCATTGTCTGTGGTGATGGAGTATGGAACTCCGAACCTTGTGACAATATTTCTATATAAGAATTTTCGACTTCTTTGAGCAGTGGCATTAGCTAGGGGTTCTGCCTCGATCCACTTTATGAAATAGTCTATCCCTACTATGAGGAATTTAACTTGTCCCGATCCCTGAGGGAAGGGTCCAAGAAGATCGAGTCCCCATTTTGCGAATGGCCAAGGTGAGGTCACGCTGATGAGTTCCTCTTGTGGGGCGATGTGAAAGTTGGCATGTTTCTGGCATGATGGACATGTCTTTACGAATTCTGTGGCTTCCTTTTGTAGGGTTGGCCAATAAAACCCTGCTCGAAGTACTTTTTTGGTAAGTGCTTGCGCTCCAAGGTGATTGCCACAATGCCACTGTGTATTTCTTCTAGAACTTCCTTTGTGCTAGAAGTTGGTACGCATTTTAACAATGGTATTGAAATCCCTCTTTTGTATAGAGTATTGTTTATGACAGTGTAGTATTGTGCCTCCCGTTTCAACCTCTTCGCCTCTTTTTCCTCTGTAGGGAGTCATTCTGTTTTGAGGTAGTTAATTATGGGAGTCATCCATCCTTGATCCTGACCTGTTATTGCCAGAACTTTTTCTTCTTCCGAGATTGATGAATTTTGCAGAATTTCTTGGATGAGGCTTCTATTGTTGCCCCCTGGTTTGGTGCTGGCTAGTTTTAAGAATGCGTCAGCTCGGGCATTCTGTTCTCGGGGTATGTGACGGATCTCATATTCTCCGATTTGTCCAAGTTGTTCCCTAGTTTTGTCCAAGTACTTTTTCATGGTGGGATCTTTGGTTTGGTAGCTTCCTGCTATTTGCGAAGTGACTACCTGTGAGTCGTTGAAGATGATAAGCTTTTGAGCTCCAACCTCCTTAGCCAGCTTCAAACCAGCTAGCAGTGCCTCATATTCCGCTTGGTTATTTGAGGCAGGAAACCCGAATTTAAGGGAGAGTTCGATTTGGGTTCCTTGGTCACTTTCAATTATCACAACTGCGCCGCTTCCAGTTTTATTTGAGGAACTGTCTACGTAGAGATTCCATTCTGTGGAGATTTTCGGTGTGTCTGTAAATTTTGCAATGAAGTCGGCCAGATATTGTGATTTTATGGCTGTCCGAGCTTTGTAGTGAAGGTCGAATTCGGATAACTCGACTGCCCATTGTAAAATTCTGCCCGCCAGGTCTGTTTTCTGTAAAATTCCTTTTATGGGCTAGTTGGTCCGAACCCTAATGGTGTGGGCTTGGAAGTATAGACGGAGTCGTTGAGATGTTAGTATGAGAGCGTAGGCAAACTTTTCTATTTTTTGGTAGTTCAGCTCGGCTCATTGTAATGCTTTACTGATGAAGTATACGGGTTGTTGTCCACTGTCGTCTTCTTGGACTAGTGCTGAGGCCACTGCCCGACTTCCTACCGCAAGGTACAATACGAGTGGTTCTCCTTCCTGTGGCCGAGTTAGGATAGGTGGCTATCCCAGGAAATTTTTGAAATCTTGGAAGGCTTACTCGCACTCTGTTATCCATTCAAACTTCTTTCCCTTTTTTAGAGTGGCGTAGAAGGGAAGGGATCTTATTGCCGATCTGGCTAAAAATCTGGACAAGGCTGCCAACCTCCCGTTGAGTTGTTGTACCTCCTTGACACAAGTCGGACTCTTCATATCGAGTATGGCTTGGCATTTATCTGGGTTTGCTTCGATTCCTCTTTGTGTGAGCATAAAACCCAAGAATTTGCCAACCTCTACTGCGAAGGTGCATTTTGTGGGATTGAGTCGCATGCCATGCCGTCTTATAGTGTCATCAGATTGGACAATAGCATCCCTTCATTTTGTGTCTTTATCAGCATGTCGTCCACGTAGACTTCCATGATTTTTCCGATGTGATCCGAAAAGACCTTATTCATTAATCTCTGATAAGTAGCTCCCGCATTTTTAAGACCAAAAGGCATGACGATGTAACAGTAGTTTGCTTTTGGGGTCAAGAAGAAAGTTTTTTCTTGGTCGGGTGGATACATTGGGATTTGATTGTATTCCGAGTATGCATCCATAAACGAGAGGTATTTATATCCGAAGGAGGCATCTACCAGAGAGTCGATACTTGGGAGTGGATAAGGATCTTTTGGGCAAGCTTTGTTGAGATCAGTGTAGTCGATGCACATTCGCCACTTCCCGTTTGATTTTTTCACCAAGACGACGTTGGCCAGCCATAGTGGGTATTTGACTTCTCTTATAAACCCTGACTCCAGTAGAGCTTGTATCTGCTCTTCCACAGCTTGAGAGTGTTCTGGTCCGAACTTTCTACGCCTCTATTGTACTGGCCGATATCCTGGGTAGATTGCTAGTTTGTGGCACATTAACTTAGGGTCTATGCCTGGCATTTCTGCGGCCTTCCACGCAAAGAGGTCGACGTTATCTCGTAAGAATTGTATGAGTGATTCTTTTATATCTCCTTTTAGGATTGTACCGATATTGGTCGTTTGGTCCGGGGTGTCCCCGATCTGGACTTTCTCTATTTCACCTTCAGGCTGTGGGCGGAGTTCTTCCCGCCTCTGAACTCCTCCGAGTTCGATTGTGTGGAATTCTTCTCCTCTGCCTCTGAGGTTTAGACTTTGATGGTAACAGTGGCACACCGTCTTCTGGTCTGCTTTTATTGTAGCTATCCCTTCTGCAGTCGGGAATTTCATGCATAAGTGTGGGGTTGAGACTATTGTGCCGAGTTGATTTAATGTCGTCCGACCTATGAGGGCGTTGTAGGCTGAACTTACATCGACCACGATGTAATCTATCTTGAGTGTTCTTGACTGGTTTCCTTTCCCGAAAGTTGTGTGTTGTGAGATGTATCCAAGCGGTTGAACCGAGGTGTCTCCCAGTCCGAACAGGCTGTTCGGATAAGCTCTAAGTTCTTTTTCTTCTAAGCCGAGCTTGTCGAAGGCCGTTTTGAACAAGATGTCGGTGGAGCTCCTTTGGTCTATCAGTGTGCGGTGGAGATTTGCATTTGCCAGTATAATAATGACGACCATGGGATCGTCGTGTCCTGAGATGATACCGGATGCGTCTTCTTTGGTGAAAGTAATCGCGGGGATGTCGGGTGCTTCCTCCTTCCCCTCAACATGATATATTTCTTTGAGATATCTTTTGCGAGATGATTTGGAGATCCCCCCCGGCAAATCCGCCGTGTATCATGTGGACGTGTCTTTCTGGTGTACGAGGTGATCGCTCGGTTCGTCCAACATCTTCTTCTCCTCTTTTTTTTCTTTGCTCATCGTCTCGGGTGGCCAGATATCAATCTAACTTCCCTTCTCTCAATAGCTTTTCTACGACATTTTTTAAGTCAAAACATTCATTGGTGGAATGCCCGCAGATTCGATGATATTCACAATATTCAGTGTGGCAAACTTCTCTGTAGATATCCACAAGGGACACCCGAAGAGGGGTGTAGTTGTGGTATTTTTTGTTTTTTCTCCATGCCGATCTTCCTTCTTTTTGGACTCTTTGTCCTTATCTCGGGAGGTGAATCTGGATTTTGAGGTTTCTCCTAGTCAAGAGTTTTCTTCCATGTTGATGTACTTCTCTGCTCATTCTTGCACTTCGTTCAGAGATATGGGGTATTTTTTCGATATAGATTGGCTGAAAGGTCCTTCTCGCATGCCATTGATGAGGCCCATAATGGCAGCCTCTGTTGGTAGGCTTTGTATGTCCAGGCACATTTTGTTGAATCTTTCTATGTAGCTGCGGAGATTTTCCCGTTCTCCTTGCCTGATTCCTAATAGACTTGGGGCGTGTTTAGCCTTGTCTTTTTGGATGAAGAATCTGGCCAAAAACTTCTTGTCCAAGTCGTCGAAACTCGAGACGGACCTAGGAGGCAGACTGTCGAACCATCTAATTGCCGTCTTTGTTAAAGTAGTCCGAAAGGCTTCGCAACGAACTGCATCTGAGGCGTCGGTGAGGTACATTCTACTTCTGAAATTGCTGAGATGATGGCCGAAATCTGTAGTACCGTCTTATAAAGTCATGTCCGGGAGTTTAAAGTCTTTTGGGATCTTGGTCTTCATGATCTCCTTGGTGAACGGATCTTGTTCCTTGCGGGAACTATCCTCATGAGGGGATCGGTTGGCCTTGGTCTTGAGATCAGCTTCGAATTTTAGGAGTTTGTCCTCCAATTCCCGGCGTTGCCTTATTTCCTTTTGTAGGTGTTTCTCAGCCTTTCGTTGACGCAGGGCTTCTTCTTCCAGTTGTTTCAAACGATCTCGAAGTGCCTCCATGGCTTCTGCATTTGGAGAATTCTTAAGTTGAAAAGTATCCTTTGGTGTAGTGTCCGTGTTTTTATGCGGCGTTCTATCCTCTAAATCTGAATTGTGATCGTTGTCATGGTCTTCCGCCATGACGATGGGATGCATTCCAGGTTCCCCGGCAATGGCACCAATGTTCCGAGGGTTACCTGAAACTATAGGTCGATCTCGGACGAGATCTTCTATACTGGTCGGAGCTGTTGTATCCGATCTGTTTGGATTTGGTGGTGGTGCTGATCCTCGTCCCCGGAGGGTGGGGGTACCTGCAAGGGACTCCGATGCTTAAGTTAGTGATGAGCGGATAATTTGTACGCTTTTTGGCATTGTTTTTAGTATGTTTTTAGTATGATCTAGTTAGTTTTTAGTATATTTTTATTAGTTTTTAGTTAAAATTCACTTTTCTGGACTTTACTATGAGTTTGTGTGTTTTTCTGTGATTTCAGGTATTTTCTGGCTGAAATTGAGGGACCTGAGCAAAAATCTGATTCAGAGACTAAAAAGGACTGCAGATGCTGTTGGATTCTGACCTCCCTGCACTCGAAGTGAATTTTCTGGAGCTACAGAAGCCCAATTGGCGCGCTCTCAACGGCTTTGGAAAGTAGACATCCTGGGCTTTCCAGCAATATATGATAGTCCATACTTTGCCCAAGATTTGATGGCCCAAACCGGCGTACAAAGTCACCCTCAAAA
>NC_029774.3:101719764-101719935 GCF_000817695.3 Arachis duranensis | reverse complement strand
AGAGGATGGGAGGTAGCCACTGACAACGGTGAAACCCTTGCATAAGCTTGCCATGGAAAGGAGGAAGAAGGATTGGATGAAGAGAGTAGGAAAGCAGAGAGACGGAAGGGAAGGCATCTTCATACGCTTATCTGAAATTCCTACCAATGAATTACATAAGTATCTCTATCT
>NC_029774.3:101719243-101719679 GCF_000817695.3 Arachis duranensis | reverse complement strand
GATTTACAAGGTGACCATAGCTTGCTTCATACCAACAATCTCTGTGGGATCGACCCTTACTCGCGTAAGGTTTATTACTTGTATGACCCAGTACACTTGCTGGTTAGTTGTGCGAAGTTGTGTTTATGCCATGGTATTGAACACCAAGTTTTTGGATTCATTACCGGGGATTATTTGATTTATGAAAAGTATTGATCACAATTTCGTGCACCAAGTTTTTGGCGCCGTTGCTGGGGATTGTTGAGTTTGGACAACTGACGGTTCATCTTGTTGCTTAGATTAGGTATTTTTTTTTCGGAATTCTTGAAGATGAATTCTAGAGTTTCATGATGATCTGTTGAAATCAGGCTGGCTGTGAAGCCATGTCTAATTCCTGGACCGGAGTCTTAGACTAGCATTGCACTGATTCCTGGAATTCTCATTAAGAATTTTGATA
>NC_029774.3:101689505-101717994 GCF_000817695.3 Arachis duranensis | reverse complement strand
TTCAAAATCTTTTACTTAATTTTCGAAAATTACTTCCCTTCTTCTCACATCCTTCTATTTATGGACTAACACTATTCCTTATTGCAAAATTCAAACTCCATCTCCTTTGATAAGTTCGAATTTTCTACTTCTGTCTTCTACTTTTCTTTTCCTCTGACACCTAAAGGAATCTCTATACCGATCCTCATCAGTTTTTAGCTGAATTCTTGCAAATCTGTGACACAGTCAAGACTAATGGGGTTGACCCTGAGGTCTACAGACTTATGCTATTCCCTTGGTTGTATGTAGTGAAATGTATCTTAGTGGTTGAATTGGGGTATCTCTGAGTCCGAACAAACTATTCGGATATGCTCTGAGCTCTTTTTCTTGTAGGCTGAGTTTGTCGAAGGTGGATTTGAATAAGATATCTACGAAGCTCCCTTGGTCTACCAACGTTCGATGGAGATTAGCGTTGGTGAGTGTGACGGTAATGACCATGGGATCATCATGCTCCGGGATGATGCATGTTGTGTCTTCTTGGGTAAAGGTAATAGTGGGGAGGTTGGGTGACCTGCCCCCTTCTCTGACATGATATACCTCTTTAAGGTGTCTTTTGCGAGGTGATTGAGAAATCCCTCCTCCTGCGAATACCCCATTTATCATATGAACATGTCTCTCAGGGGTGTGAAGTGGGCGTTCAACTCATCCGACCTCTTTATCCCTCCTTCTTTTTCTCAGTTCTTCAGCTTTATTGGCTAAGTACCGATCTAGTCATCCTTCTCGTGCCAACTTCTCTATGACATTCTTTAGGTCGAAGCACTCATTGGTAGAATGTTCGTAGATTCGGTGGTATTCGTAATACTCTGTCTGACTTCCCCTTCCTCTTTTGTGTTTTAGCGGGCGAGGTGGTGTGATCTTCTCAGTATTGCATATTTCTCGGCAGACATCCACAAGAGACACCCGAAGAGGGGGTGTAGTTGTGGTATTTTTGAGGTTTCTCAGTGGGTTGGTCTTCTTTCTTCCTGGATTCTTATCCTTATCCCAAGGTGGGTAGGAGAATCTGGTTTTTGAGCTATCTCCCAATCGGGAGTTCTCTTCCATGTTGATGTATTTTTTCCACCCTTTCCTGAACTTTCTCGCAGGCCATTGATGACACCCATGATGGCTGCTTCTGTTGGCAGACTTTGTATATCCATACACGTCTTGTTGAATCTTTCCATGTAGTTGTGAAGGTTTTTCTGTTCTCCTTGCTTAATCCCTAACAGGCTAGGGGCATGTTTGGCTTTGTCTTTCTGGATAGATAATCTAGCTAGGAACTTCTTGGCGAGGTCATCGAAGCTTGCTATGGACCTTGGCGGCAGACTATCGAACTAATTTTTTGCCGCCTTAGTCAGAGTAGTTGGGAAAGCTTTGCATCAAATGGCGTCCGAGGGGTCAGTGAGATATATCCTGCTTCTGAAATTGCTAAGATGGTGGCTTGGATCAGATGTACTGTCGTACGGGGTCATGTTAGGAGCTTTGAAGTCCTTTGGGACTTTAGCTTTCATGATTTCTTTGGTGAATGGATCTTGGTCCTTGTGGGGCTATCTTTGTGACCGAATCAAGTGGTTTTAGCTTTGCGGTCGGCCTCGAGCTTTAGGAGCTTGTCCTCCAGCTCTCGGCGTCGCCTTGTTTCTCTCTGAAGGCCTCTTTTGGCTTTCCGCTGATGTTCGGCTTCCTTTTCGAGCTGCTCAAGGCAATCATGCTGCTCTCGGAGGGCATCTAAAATTTCTATGTTTGGAGACTACTTCTCACCCTTGGGTTGAGGTGCATCCTTGGATGTGGTATCCGTGTTTTTAAGCGGCGTTCTATTTTCTAAGTCAGAGTTGTGAAAATTGTCGAGGTTGTCCGCCATGGTGATGGGATGACTTCTAGGTTCCCCGCCAACGGCGCTAATGTTCCGAGGGTTACCTGAAACTGAAGGTCGATCTCGGATGAGATCTGCTGTTGTGGCTGGAGCTGTCATGTCCGACTTGTTGGAATTGGCGGTGCTGCTGATCCTTGATCACCGGAGGGTGGTGGTACCTACAAGAGACTCTGATGCTTAAGTTAGCACGTACTTTAGGCAGTTTTTTGTGTAGAATCAGAGTATGAGTTATACCTGGGTGCTCCAGTGTATTTATAGTAATGCGGAGTGTCCTTTAAGATAAGTTGGTTATCTTATCTTATCTTTTAGGGAAACCGCCTTATCTTTTTTAGGCTTAGAAGCTTTTAGAGTGGGTTGCGTCCCTTCGTTTGGGCCTATTTGCGCCTCTATGGTGATTTGGCTTAACTCTTTAAGGAGTGGTCGGTTGCAATCCAACCTTAAGAGGTCGGTCGCTCTTGTCTTCAGTCAGCCCGGGCTACATAGCTTGACCCAGGGTATGAACAATGATGATTATTGATGAGTTGTGTTGGTGGGTGTTGAGATTTGAAGATGGATGTTGATGATGATTTTGATTGTTGGTTATTGTGGTTGATAATAATTGTTGAGAATTATTGGTGTTGATGAGTTTTATGCTGGATTTGGTTAATATCAGATATTGTTTGGTGATTATTACTGGAATTGATAAGGATTTGTTTTGGTTGTTAAGGTTGTTGTTGGTTGATGATGATAATGAGCGTGGATTTATGATTGAATTGGAAATTATGGATTGGTAGTGATATATGGTGTAATGGTTGAGTAATTTAGGTGTGAAATTAAGGAGAATGATATGAAATGGTAAGATATTGTGTGTGGTAGTGTTTTATGATGATTGAGATGGTTTTGATTTGGTTTTGAATTAAGAGTTGGTTAAAATTTAGGTTTTGAGGTTTTTGGTAAAAACAAATTTTTGGTGAACTTTGATGGATCATAACTTGAGCCTTAGTTTTCAAAATTTGTCAAAAATTGCTTTAAATTAAAGTTCATTGAAAACTCTTTGAATGGATATAAATTTTGTAAAAAATGAATTTTTTTAGAGGAAGTTATCATCATTCAAAGTTTGGTGTCAAAATCTGAATTCTGTGCATGCTGCAGAATTTGTGATTTCTGGTTTGTGTGCGCGCGCATAGCTTTATGCGCACGCACACCACTGTGAGTTTTTAAACCTATGCGCACGCACACACAGAGGAAGGCTTGCTGATGAGAGTGCTAGCATGACCTGTGCGGACACAACCAACGAAGTTTTGTAACCTGTGCGCACGCACACGTTGGAAGGTGCACTCTGTTGAGGGTGTTCGTACGCACAGTTAAAATTTTTACTACCTGTGCATACGCATACCTCTATGCGTACGCACACATTTCAAAACTTTTCTGGGCGTGCGCACGCATACCCTTGTGCGTACGCACGCACACCCTTGTGCATACGCACATGCCCTATTTTTCAACTAAAATCTTGTTTTCTTAACTGTTTCACCTTCCCAACAAGCTTGTACATTTCTGTTACACCTATTTAAGACTTTTTGGATTGTTTTTGGATGTTAATCCTAGAAATGGTCTTGTGTGGAATTATTTGGGTATTATTTTGAAAAGTTAGAGAACGGAGGTTTAGGTTTCTGGTGTATTGAGAATGAGTTTCGTTGAGAGAGAAGGAAGAGCAGTGAACTTGGTGATTACTGACAATGAATTGAGAAACTGAGGAACTAATGAGTTTGGAATGGAAATTATGAATGATTATGGTTGATGGAATGAGTATTGATGAGTTTGGAAAACTCCAAATTAATATGATGATGATCAAACATTATTAAAAATAAATAATTACAAAATTATTAAATTGAATTTTAATTCACATTTGTTGATTAATAATTTTATTATTGTGCAGATTTCTTTGGGCCAAAAATCACATCAAGCCGAATGTAATATTTAGCCTTTGGTACAAAGAGTTTAATGATATAAGGCTGAATTGTATTGCTATGTTAGTTGTGCCAGAAAATGTTGAACAAGTCCAAATTAAATCCTTGACCAACAAGACTTGGTCCGAATTAAAAAGAAAAAGAAAAAGGGAAGGGTAGTGCATGTTTGGTTCGGTAACCCTACCCCCTCTTTGATGGAATTCAAATTTTATGAACTAGATTTAATTGCCTTGGTAACATGAAAGAGAAAGTGCAAGTGATTTGATGGCATTAATTGATTACACATTACTAGGCATGGGGAGTGGGGAATTAACTCATTTTAATTTCATTCTTCAATTCCATTGAATGCCTTTTCAGTCTTCTCTCTCTAGTTTCGGTCATGTCACAGAAAAGAAGAGGAAGCAAGTTATCAGAGGTGAAGCACTGTAGCAATGAAGCTATGAACAAGCAAGAGGCCAAGGTGATGAGACCTTACAAAAAGAAGATCTACAGTATGGTGTGGCTGAGATCTTTGTCGCTAATGGAAGATGTGGTGAAGAAGTCTCAAGTTCTCCATACCCAAAAATGGAAAAAAATCCATTTCGGTCAGAGAAGAAGATCCCTGGGGTATGGCTCGTCTCTACTTTTTGTTCATCTATTACAAAAGGTAGCTACTGTAGCTACGTGGAAGAGGAAGTAGAAGTGGAGCAGTAGGAGCTGTCAAGGATCAAGCGTTCATCAAGGGTCAGAAATCCTTCTTAGGGACCAAGTCAAGATGGAAGGCTAGATTGATGAAGCTTGAAGAGATGGGATAAGAAAGAGGTAATTGCATGTTGGTTTTTGCATTCAGTTCCCTCTCTCCTCTCTTTGTTCGAACCAGTTTTGATGATTGAAGAAGAAAAAGTTAGCTCGGTTGAACCGTTTCAACCTTGGAAGCTTCCCCTTCTAGAATAAGGGTGAACGGCCAAGGATTGAGACAAGGAGCGTAAGCACAGAGTTCTCATAGCTACCCAAGCTAACAGAAGTTCTTCTCCTTCAATGTTTTCATTTTGTATTTTCTTTAAGTTTTGTCTATCTTGAGTCTCATAGTGAAAAAGGCAAACAGAGAAGTTTGTAAGAAAAAGCTAGTGAGTGGAAAAAGGCAGAGTGTACAAAATTAAAGAAAAAGCCATAGGTGTCCTAGAGGTCTTTTGTACATCTATGTGTTGTGTATCATGATTCTGTGAGAATCCCCTTGAAAGTTGGGTTAGCACTTAGCAGTTGAAAGCTTGGTAGGTGACCAAGTCAAGTTCAGGATTGAGGATAGATTCTGGACTTGTCCCGGATAGGAAGGGTAGTTCCTAAGGATAATTGGTGTATGTAATCAAGATGATTATAGTGAAATTCCATCATTGTTATGATGGAGACTGGATGTAGGCTGCATTGCACTTAGCAGCTGAACTAGGATACTTCTTGGTGTGATTCTCTCTTTCTCTTCTACTCCATTTCTGATTCTGTTGCATAGGAGACAAAATTGAAAAATATCTCCTGACTGGTTACGAGACAAAAAGAAAAAGTCTCTTGACTAGTTACGAGATAAAAAGACGAAAAATCTCCTGAAGTTATTTCAAAGGGCAGAAAGTAACACAAAGAAAAAGGGGCTAAGATTCAACCCCCCTTCTCTTAGCCACTAATTACCATCAAGTTTGAGTGGAAATGTGCTATGAAGAGTGGCTTTTGAGATTGAATATGTGATTATGATATGCGTTGTTTTCCGTCGGAGGGGCTGTAGCAGTCTCCCGCCTTCGTTCGGATGTGAGGCATGAAGCTGGGCTTCTTACACATATTCATCGCTCAAGAGGACGGTGGTAGGGCACTCATCCATCGGAATTATTTCTCCTGAGCATGAGTTTCTCTCTGGTTGCCAGGTGGTAGGGCACTAACCCGCGAAATCATGCAGCATCCAGAGGAAGGTGGTAGGGCACTCTCCCTCGAAATGTTTCCCTCTGAAAGGAGAAGGTGGTAGGGTACTCATCCCTCGAAATTATTCCTCCTGAGTATGCACAATAGAGAGACAAATCCGGGAGTTGCCGATCGGATTTTGTGTCGACTTTGGCACTATAACCGACATGTGATATCACAGCCAATAGGATAGACATTCATCATATGCATCTTCTATATGCTTGCTTGCTTTGATTACTTGAGTTTGCCTAATTGTATAATATGCATACTTGCTTCTTGAATTACTTGTCATATGTACGAATACTACATGTGCTTTCCTTGCTTGCATTATCTGTGTTTGTTTGGTGCTGACGAAGTTAGGTAGGCGGTGGCGATGGGATCGCACGGGGGGTAGGTTGGTGAAGGCTGTAGGACAGCGGTGACTAGTTTTAGTTAGAAATCCCCTAAGATTAGATACGTTGTTTATTATTTACAGTTTAAGTTATTTATTTTCGTTAAGATTGACTATCTGTTTGGTATGAAGCTCTAGGATTGCCTCTGGCATCCCGGGGTCTTACATCTTACATTACTGGGTACTGTTACCATATTGAGAACTTCCGATTCTCATTCAATACATTGTTGTTGTTTTTCAGATGCAGGTCGCAACCCACCTCAGTGAGTTGCTTGATGGTAGCAGAGCGGAGGATCTTATTCTATTTTGTTGTTATTAGGGTTATTTTTATTAGTAGTCTCACTTTTGTATTTACTTTTGCCTTAGAGGCTTACTTTGAGAGTGATATTCTATATAAGCTGTCTACTTTCAAAACTCTGTATGTCAGTATTTAACTAGTCGGCCCAAACTCCGCGGGTTGTGGCTAGTATCTTATGATTATTATACTCCTATATAACTACATATATCTTGTTACCTTACATAGTGGATCTTATCTTTTACACTTGTAGCTTCGTGTGAATAATCGCGCTTTGTCGTAACTCTTGATTAACCTTTGCTTTACGGCATGATGTAAGGCTTAGGGTAATTAGGGTGTTACATTTAGTGGTATAAGAGCAGTTCGTCCTCGTGAGCCTGAGGGATGGACCGATTGTGCTTCGATGCATACTCTGTGTCTTTTTCTTTCGTGCTATTTAGGTTATCTGCTTGATATATGTATAGCGTGCTTGTTTGTGAGTGCCTTTTTGGGATAATTGAAGCACTAGACTTTTGATATTAAGACCGATCACCTTGATACCGAATGTTTGGTGTAGATAGGAACCCTAATGGCTAATCGCGGATGAGGTCGTACACGTTCACGAGGAGAGAGTAAAAACGAGCAACTGGCTGATAACCATGCCGAGTTCATGGCGACAATGGCTAATCTTGCGAATACCATGGAGGCGAATGCTACTGCTGATGACAAGTCATCATATACCTATTTTTCAATGCTTTTTCATACAAGAAATTGATGATTAGTGCTTAAATATTGCACTCTTTTGTGCTTAATTAGAATATTTCCTTGATCTTTTAAATTTATAAGTCTTGTAGGAAATAAGAAGAAAAAGAAGCAAAAAAGCACAAAATAAGCTAAAAAGGAGAAAAAAAGAGCTTTGGGCACACTTTGAAGTTGGGGCACACTTTGGAGCCTTAGGCCATGCTTTTAAAAGCGTGGCCCATGACCAAATTAATGGAGAATAAGCAATCAGCACACACTGCTCTGCTCTTGCCAAGGGCAGGGCAATATCATGATGAAACAAAGTGAGGTTGGAAGCAAATTTTTGCTAAGTTAAAATCTGGGCGCTCACAGCATGACCATGCCTACTTTAAAGGGCTATAACTGGAGTTACTAACGTCCAATTGATGTGCTTCCAGTTGCGTTGGAAAGATGACATTTAAAGCTTTCCAACGATATATAGCAATCCATATTTGACGTACAATTGAGGCATAAGTGAAAGGCATCTTTAAGGACCAAAAATAAGCGAAAATAAACCAAAATGCTTCCACCAAGGCTCGAAGAGGGAGGCACAAGGAAACAAAGGAAGTAGCGCTCTCAAGGAGAGAAGAGTGCTCTCTTGGAGAGCAATGTCGTGCTCTCTTCATAAAAATTCAAGCAAAATTGTTTCCCCAAATGCTTTCACAAGGGTTTGAACTTGGGAACTCCCTTTGGCGCACACAAGCATGAGCATGACACGGCCAGGGACATGAGGCGCGCAACACAACATGGGCAAGGAGGACTTGGTACGCAGGATACACATGCAAGGCTCCACTGCTCCGCCCTCCACAAGAGCAGGGCAGCATCCTGATGCCTCACTATACTCAACACACAAATTGGATCCCCATACAAAGCCTCACTGCTCTGCTCTCCACAAGAGCAGAGCAGCCTCCTGGGAGCAAACACTCATGGGCCAAAATTCAACCAAAATTTCATTTAAATTCAATTCCTCTCCAAATTGAATCAAGGCCAACCAAACCCATTTCTCCTCAAATCCAAAGCAAGCAAAGCCCACATCATCACTCAAAGGCACATGGATCAATTAGATTAGGATTTTCATTTTAATTGTAATTTGTTTTAATTTCATTTTCATTTTCACTTTGTAAAGCCTATATAAAGGCATCAAATCCATCTCACAAAGAAGGTTAGCTCCACTAGGGAGCATTAGGAGTAGTAGTAGAGAGCTCTCTCTTTTAATTTTTCTTTCTGTTTTGAATCTGGATTGAGAGTGAAGGAATTCTGTTTCCCTCTTGGTCTAAGATTTCTCTTGTTATTCTTCTGCAAAATTTCAATGAATTAAGGATTTGAACCAAAACTCTCTTTACTGCTTTCATCTTCTTTCCATCTGCAATTGTTCTTGGTTGGATCAAGGTAAGGAGTGAGATCTACACTTGTTTTCTAGTCTCTTTGATTCCCTGAGATCTTCAATTTTATTTTGCAATTGAGTTGAGTTTTTGGCTGCTCTTCTGTTTTTACTGTTCCATCGGCTTTCAATTTACTTTCAAGCAATTTAATTCTTCTGCACTTGTTTTTCATTTTACATTTCTGTTCATGATCCTAATTTACTTTCCTGCAATTTAATCTCCCTGCAATTGTTCTACGCTTTAATTTCCAGCACCCCAGCCCCCTTTACATTTGATGCAATTTACATTTCTTGTCATTTAAGTTTCTGCAATATACATTGCTCGTTCTTTAAGCTTCTGTTTCATTTAGTGTCTGCAATTTAAGTTCACTGAAATTTTACATTCTGCTGCAACAATTCTCACTCACCAATGTTAGCTTGACTAAACTAATCACCCACTAAAGTTGCTTGATCCATCAATCCCTGTGGGATCGACCTCACTCTAAGTGAGTTATTACTACTTGATGCGACCCGATACACTTGCCGGTTGGATTTGTGTGTTGGAAATTCATTTTTCCACAAAAACACCATCAAGTTTTTGGCGCCGTTGCCGGGGATTGATTAGATCAACAATGATTAAGTGGGTGAGAAGTCTAGATCAAGCATTTTCTTTGTTTTTGTTCTTTGTTTTAAATTGAAACCAAGGTGTTTGTGTTTTTGCCTCACTAAGCAAATCTCATCTGAGACATGAATTTCAATTTTCATTGATTTTGCATTTTACAAAATATGAATGGAGTTCAACTCATCTTATGGTCAAACAAAATTTTATTGGATATCACCCACCATCACCAATCTCTAATGGTGGGTGGGAATATCACCAAGAATCAACAAATTCTGAGCACTCCAATCCATGGAGAAATGCTTCAGAACCACAAGATGAACAAGATAATCATATGGGATATTTCTCACCACCACAAAATGATTCAAGTCATTATTCTAATGGTGGTTGGGAATATCACCAAGAAATGAAAGAATATGAACATTTCCCAGAGCCACAAAGTGACTCATACTGTGAAGGCACGTACACAAATGATGGCTGGGAAGGGAAATGCAATGATCCACATTCTAATTATTCAAGGACATTATCACTTGATCGTGCTACCAGAGCATACTTGGACAATTCTTCATCACTTGACTATGCCTCAACACAAAATCCATCCCAAGACTCACAACCACCACAAACTTCCACGAGCCAAAGATTCTCAAAGCTTGAGTCCATGTTCAACAGAATTGTAGAGGAACAACAACAATCCTGGAGAGAACGGGAAATCCTTTTTCAAGAGATAGATGAGCAATTGGAGAACACAGAGAATAGAACTACTAAGCAAGAAAAATGAAGACCAATTGATGGATGTGAAGGAGAAAGTGGAAGAGCAAGATGAGGAAGCTACTGCATCAAGTGAACTTTCAATGAAGAATGAGGTGGTTGAAAATGAAACTGCACTTGAGGTGACAAAGGAACATGAAAATTCACAACTCTCTCAAACTTTCCTGAAACAAAATGGCTCAACAATTGAATCCATGATTGAAAGATATGAAGAGGAGATGAAGAAATGTTGGGAAGATCAACAAACCTCCTCAATGAAAAAGCTATTAAGTCAAATGTTGAGTGCAAAAGAGGAAGTGGAAGAGCAAGAAAGTGAGAAAGACACTCAAGAGGAGTCACACTCAAGTGAAGCAGAGAAGTGCAAAGAGGAAGAGCTCATGGAACCACCAATTCAAGAGGATCTTAATGAAGAAATTACTCCAAAAATCACACAGCAACCATGTCTTGACATCCAAGAAGTGAAGGCAACTAACAAAAGCACCAATCCTGTCCCGGAACCAGCAAGCAAGCTCAATCAAGCCAAATTCAAAAGGAAGCTTGCTGAGAGGAAACCAAGAAAGGGGACAATAGCTGAAACTTCTCCCCCCTTGAAGTCATTCCTCTTAACAAACTGGAAGAAGAGGAAGAAAGTGAAGAATAGGTAAACAGTAGGTAACATTCCTTCTCCTTGCCTTGTTTAAATTCAATAAATAGGCATATGGTTACATTCTAAGTTTGGTGTTGCCCTGCAACAAATTGTTTTCAATCCCTTTGGATGATTGCATCAATTTTACATGAAAGTGTCACACTAAGATTCTAAGTTTGGTGTGCCACTTATTTTTCTATGCAAGTCATCCAGCAGCACCACTTGTCTGCATAATCACAATGCCTCTACAAATTTATCTTTCTTTTGGTTTGACACTCTGTTATTCTGTTTACTTTAGTATTTCTTTGTTTTTAATGCTTTCACTTATTTTGCTTCTTAACTGTTTTTGTTAATACAAGCACCAATAGATCCTTATTCATGACAGATTTTTGGCTTGGTGATTGTATTCAACATATAACAGTTCCCTTTGCTTAGTATTCAAATAAATTGACACATGATTGCATTCTAAGTTTGGTGTTGCTATGCAACAAAAATTTGGTTCCCATATCTACTAGATACTTGCATCAGTTCCAAGTGAAAGTGTCACACTAAGTTTGGTGTGCCGCTTATCTTTTATGCAATGTAATGTGCTCACCTTCTTATGTTTGCAATCAAAATGTCTCTGTCTCTTGTGCCTTGATTGTTATCTTTAATTTTGCTTTCTTAAAACACATGTACTACTAACATTTCATTGTATAAGACATTCACGATCCATCTTAGCCCCATAGCCATTGTTCTAATTGTTGCTTGAGGATGAGCAAGCATTCTGAGTTTGGCAAGGGAAAGGGAAGAATAAGAGGAAAATGACAACAATAGAGAAGATGGACTACAAGGTTGTAAAGTTCCTTTTTCTCTCATTTATTTCCAGCACTTTAAATTGCATGATTGTCTTTATATTCTCTGTATGCATATGTGGTATGACTAAGCATAG
Source organism: Arachis duranensis (assembly GCF_000817695.3). Classification (NCBI taxonomy): domain Eukaryota; kingdom Viridiplantae; phylum Streptophyta; class Magnoliopsida; order Fabales; family Fabaceae; genus Arachis; species Arachis duranensis. Next base: position 101,706,495 of record NC_029774.3, on the reverse strand, counting down.
CTTGAATTTTGATTGAAACATGGTGCTGTGACATTATAACTACCAACTTGAATTCTGTGAGTTCAAAAGCAGTAAATCATCATGATCATAAACAAACAAGGAATAAAAGAAGAACTTAGCATGTGCATAAAAGTTTTGGAAAGCTAGTATGATTAATTGTTGCTCAATTGCATTAGATTTTATTTAATTGAAGTTTTTATCTAGGACATTTTGTGAAATCTTTTGAAATCATGAAAACCTTGAAGGAAGTAAATGCAAAAAAAAGCAAAAGAAAAAAAAGAAAAAGGGAAAGAATGAGAAAGCTGAAGGCTTTGAGTACCAATGGCAATTTATTTGCTAAGTGCTTGTGGTGTTTATGTATCAAGCCAAATGCTTGAAAACAAAACACTTAGAAGTCAAGGTTAGGCTCAAGTGCAAAAGCACTCCCTCAAAGCTCAAGGTTCTGAGCATCAATGATTAGAGAGTCAAGAAAAGAAAAAAAAATGAGCTTAATGAAGTCCTCTAATTAAATGCTTGTGGTACTTATGTATCAAGTGGTAATACTTGAAAACAAAGCATTTAGAAGTCGTAGCTTTGTTATCAACTCATGGGGCAAAGCACCCAAAAGGAGAAGCTAATAAGAAAAACAAAAGCTTGTTTCAAGGAAGAAATATAAGAGAAAGATTTCATAAATTGAGCTAGATAGAAGCATCAATCATTTACGTCCCTTTTGTGATTGTAGCATGCTTAGAAAACTAGGTAACCATGAACATTGAGTTGCTATTCTTCTCACCTTGGTTTGTCAATCTCTATTGTATGATTCTTTTCTTGCTTGGGGACAAGCAAGGTTTAAGTTTGATGTTGTGATGACATGTCACCATGTCCTATTTTTCTATGCTTTTTCATACAAGAAATTGATGATTTGTGCTTAAATATTGAATGCTTTTGTGCTTAAATAGTATATTTCCTTGATCTTTTATATTTATAAATCTTGTAGGAAATAAGAAGAAAAAGAAGCAAAGAAGCACAAAATAAGCTAAAAAGGAGAAAAAAAGAGCTTTAGGGCACACTTTGAAGTTGGGGTACACTTTGGAGCCTTAGGCCACGCTTTTAAAAGCGTGGCCCATGACCAAATTAATGGAGAATAAGCAATCAGCACACACTGCTATGCTCTTGCCAAGGGCAGGGCAATATCATGATGAAACAAAGTGAGGTTGGAAGCAAATTTTTGCTAAGTTAAAATCTGGGCGCTCACAGCATGACCATGCCTACTTCAAAGGGCTATAACTTGAGCTACTAACGTCCAATTGATGTGCTTCCAGTTGCGTTGGAAAGCTGACATTCAGAGCTTTCCAACGATATATAGCAATTTATATTTGGCGTACAATTAAGGCATGAGTGAAAGGCATCTTTAAGGACAAAAAATAAGCGAAAATAAACCAAAATGCTTCCACCAAGGCTCGAAGAGGGAGACACAAGGTGATGACATGTCATCATATACCTATTTTTCTATGCTTTTTCATACAAGAAATTGATGATTAGTACTTAAATATTGCATTCTTTTGTGCTTAATTAGAATATTTCCTTGATCTTTTAAATTTATAAATCTTGTAGGAAATAAGAAGAAAAAGAAGCAAAGAAGCACAAAATAAGCTAAAAAGGAGAAAAAAAAGAGCTTTGGGGCACACTTTGAAGTTGGAGCACACTTTGGAGTCTTAGGCCACGCTTTTAAAAGCGTGGCCCATGACCAAATTAATGGAGAATAAGCAATCAGCACACACTGCTCTGCCCTTACCAAGGGCAGGGCAATATCGTGATGAAGCAAAGTGAGGTTGAAGCAAATTTTCGCTAAGTTAAATTTGGGGCGCTCACAGCATGACCATGCCTCCTTCAAAGGGCTATAACTTGAGCTACAGACATCCGATTGATGTGCTTCTAGTTGCGTTGGAAAGCTGACATTCAGAGCTTTCCAACGATATATAGCAATCCATATTTGGCGTAAAATTGAGGCATGAGTGAAAGGCATCTTTAAGGGCCAAAAATAAGCGAAAATAAACCAAAGTACTTCCACCAAGGTTCGAAGCTGGAGCCTCACTCCAAAGCAAAGTAGCGTTCATTATTCTGCTCTGCCCTCTTGGAGAGCAGGGCAATGTCGTGCTCTCTTCATGAAAAATCAAGGAAAATTTCTCCCCCAAATGCTTTCACCAAGGTTCGAACTTGGGACTTCACCCAAGAACAAGGAAAGCTTTGCGCTGCCCACAAGGAGAGCAGGGCAGCGTTCCTTGATGCATGGCGCACATCCTTGGCACGGCCAGTGCACAAATTGGCACAGGCATGAACACTTGGCACGCAACATGCTTCCTCACACAACTTCACTGCTCTGCCCTCCACAAGAGCAGAGCAGCCTCCTGGGAACAAACACTCATGGGCCAAAATCCAACCAAAATTCCATTTAAATTCAATTCCTCTCCAAATTGAATCAAGGCCAACCAAACCCATTTCTCCTCATATCCAAAGCAAGAAAAGCCCACATCATCACTCAAAGGCACATGGATCAATTAGATTAGGATTTTCATTTTAATTGTAATTTGTTTTAATTTTCACTTTGTAAAGCCTATATAAAGGCATCAATTCCATCTCACTGAAAGGGGGGGACTTGCTCCATTAGGGAGTAGTAGTAGTAGTAGATAGCTCTCTCTCTTTTAATTTTCCTTTCTGTTTGAATTTTGGATTGAGATTGAAAGGAATTCTGTTTTCATTTTCCATCTGCAACATCTCTGCTTTGTTCTTCTGCATAATTCAAGGAATTTTGATTTGAATCAAGGCTCTCTTTACTGCTTCCATCTCTATTTCTTCTTCAATCTATTTGCTGTTGAATTAAGGAAGGGCTTGAGATCTAGACTTATTCTCTAGTCTCTTTGATTCCCTGAGATCTTCAATTTTATTTTGCAATTGAGTTGAGTTCTTGGCTGCTCTTCTGTTTTTACTGTTCCATTGGCTTTTAATTTACTTTCAAGCCATTTAATTCCTCTGCACTTGTTTTTCATTTTACATTTCTGTTCATGATCTGATTTACTTTTCCTGCACAATTTTAATTCCTCTGCAATTGCTCTAAGCTCCGATTCACTGCAATTTTGCTTCTCTGTTTACATTGTTCCCAATTTACTTTCCTGCAATTTAAGCTTGCTACAAGAGTTTTGAGTTATGATCTGTTGCTCTATTTAATTTCCAGCACCCCAACCCCTTTACTTTTTATGCAATTTACCTTTCTTGTCATTTAAGATTTTGTCAATTTACTTTTCTTGCTCTTTAAGTTTCCTGCCATTTACATTCTATAGCTTTAAATTCACTGCTATTTTACTTTGTGTTGGCTACATTTCATCCAATTTCACTTCAATGTTAGCTTGATTAAACTAATCACCGACTAAAGTTGCTTGATCCATCAATCTCTGTGGGATCGACCTCACTCTTGTGAGTTATTACTACTTGATGCGACCCGGTACACTTGCCGGTTGGATTTGTGTGTTGGAAATTCATTTTTCCACAAAAACACCATCACAAGGAAACCAAGGAAGTAGCGCTCTCAAGGAGAGCAGAGTGCTCTCTTAGAGAGCAATGTCGTGCTCTCTTCATAAAAATTCAAGGAAAATTGTTTCCCCAAATGCTTTCACAAGGGTTTGAACTTGGGAACTCCCCTTGGCGCACACAAGCATAAGCATGACACGGCCAGGGACATGAGGCGCGCAACACAACATGGGCAAGGAGGACTTGGTGCGCAGGATACACATGCAAGGCTCCACTGCTCCGCCCTCCACAAGAGCAGGGCAGCATCCTGATGCCTCACTATACTCAACACGCAAATTGGATCCCCATACAAAGCCTCACTACTCTGCTCTCCACAAGAGCAGAGTATTAGGATTTTTTTATTTTAATTGTAATTTGTTTTAATTTCATTTTCATTTTCACTTTGTAAAGCCTATATAAAGGCATCAAATCCATCTCACAAAGAAGGCTAACTCCACTAGGGAGCATTAGGAGTAGTAGTAGAGAGCTCTCTCTTTTAATTTTTCTTTCTGTTTTGAATCTGGATTGAGAGTGAAGGAATTCTGTTTCCCTCTTGGTCTAAGATTTCTCTTGTTATTCTTCTGCAAAATTTTAATGAATTAAGGATTTGAACCAAAACTCTCCTTACTGCTTTCATCTTCTTTCCATCTGCAATTGTTCTTGGTTGGATCAAGGAAGGGAGTGAGATCTAGACTTGTTTTCTAGTCTCTTTGATTCCCTGAGATCTTCAATTTTATTTTGCAATTGAGTTGAGTTCTTGGCTGCTCTTTTGTTTTTACTGTTCCATTGGCTTTCAATTTACTTTCAAGCAATTTAATTCTTCTGCACTTGTTCTTCATTTTACATTTCTGTTCATGATCCTAATTTACTTTCCTGCAAGTTAATCTCCCTACAATTGTTCTACGCTTTGCTTTACTGCTCTCTTTAATTTACAGCACCCCAGCCCCTTTTACATTTGATGCAATTTACATTTCTTGTCATTTAAGTTTCTGCAATATACATTGCTCGTTCTTTAAGCTTCTGTTTCGTTTAGTGTTTGCAATTTAAAGTTCACTGCAGTTTTACATTCTGCTACAACAATTCTCACTCACCAATGTTAGCTTGACTAAACTAATCACCCACTAAAGTTTCTTGATCCATCAATCCCTGTGGGATCGACCTCACTCTAAGTGAGTTATTACTACTTGATGCGACCCGGTACACTTGCCGGTTGGATTTGTGTGTTGGAAATTCATTTTTCCACAAAAACACCATCAACTGCGACTCTGCAAGCTGTACAGAGGCTGGGTCAACCGGCGGTAAACGAGAACGGTAATGGAAATGGGAACAAAAATGGGAAAGGAGGTGGTAGTGACTTGGGAGGTGCTTCAATGACTTTGGCTTTGTTTCTGAAGGTTCAACCACCAACTTTCAGAGGTTTGACCAACTCAGCTGAAGCGGACAATTGGTTCCGAGCTATGGAGCGCGCACTACAGGCTCAACATGTCCCGGCTAACCAATACGTGGAGTTTGGGGCTTATCAACTGTTAGGAGAGGCACAACATTGATGGCAAGAAGAGTACCAGTTGATGCAAATTTTGAATGCAGAAATCTCTTGGGATGCATTTCAAACGACGTTCTATAAGAAGTACTTTCATGAATCTACAAGGCAAGCGAAGGAAATGGAACTTATGCAGCTGAAGCAAGGTTCTTTATCTGTGGCAGTCTATACTAGCTGATTTGAGGAGCTTTGTAGGTTCTCTAGGGTGTGTCAGGATGCCCCGGAGACCTACGAAAGTTGGAAGTGCGTCAAGTATCAAAAGGGCTTGAAGGATAACATGATGACTGCTGTGGCTCCTTTGGAGATTTGGATTTTCTCCGATCTGGTGAACAAGGCGAGAGTTGTTGAGGAATATGCACAGACGGTAGCCTCGTCAAGGGACACTCATGGAGGAAACACTAATAGGGAACGTGACGATTACCTTGGACCAACGGGACAAAATTTCAAGAGAAATGGTGAAGGGAAGCGGTCAAGAGCTTACTCCCCTGATATGAAATGTCAGAAGTGTAGGAACTACCATCCAAATAAGTCATGCCGGTTGGGTATGAAACTATGGTACAAGTGTGGTGCACCGGGACATTTGGTTAGAGATTGTCGACACCAAGGAACACATGAAGCGGGTCGATCACAACAACAGGGTTGAGGTAATTATGAAGCCGGTAACCAAACCTTAACTTATTTTCATAGTATAGACTATCGTCGTTCATGTTGAAAAAGTTTTAAAGCTTAGAATGATTTTTAAATTTGGTTTGGAGCTTTGGTTTAAATGATTTGGTTTTGAAATTAGGATTGGAACTTTTTTATTAAATGATACGATTTAAAAAGGAAAGTGAGTTCTATGATTTAGTTAACTTGTGAAATTGGTCTGTAATTTAACTTATCGAAAGGGATTCAAATTGAAAGGTCCTGATTTAAGGATTTCAATAAACCTAGGAAAATCATGCTTTAAAGTGATTGATTTACAAATAAATAATTTTTAACTCTTTTGAGAAGGTTTTAACAATGGACTCATTTAGATTGAATTTGTTTTAAAGGTTTTGAAAAATATTACAAAATCGGTATTTGGTTTAAGGAAAATTTTTGGATTCAGAATGACGATAATCAGAGTGACGCAGCGGGAGACGAGAGAGAACATCGACACAGTAGGATGATAATGAATGAGATGCTTTGGCAACTTGTTGGGTTGATAACGTTGATAGTAGAATGCTTCGTGGAGAATATAATATATATATATATATATATTTGCGTGATTCAAATTTTCGACGGCAAAAATTTTATTAGGAGGGAAAAATGTAAGAACCGGAGTTTTTCACGTAAAACCATTTTAATAAAATAATTTTAGTATCCGAAATAGATTCAAAATTTAGAAGTTTTAATTTGAAAATATAAAGGTAAAATTTGATTTCAATGAATTTTTCTGAGTTGGAAAATGTATCTTTTTCGAAAAGTTTTTGTAAAGAATGCGTACTGTCACTTAAGCCGGCAGTACCGGCTCTAGTCTGTCGAATACTGCATATTTTGGAAAATAAGATTTTGAAAATTGATTTGTTGTTTTGAAAGGACAAAGATAATTTAGAATTGAAAACCGGACACTAATCTTAAAGGTTTTGGCCCAAAGTGAGCCAAATGAACGAAAAACACTAACAAATTGGACTGGGCCAAAACCGGACCCAAGATCCAACATATATATGCTCATTTAATGAGCATTTCAGCTCAATTGATGCATAGAGAGTGAGAGAGGTGCGGTTTGAGAGAAGAGAGGAGAAGAGGTGATGTTACTATTCACATCCACCTTCCAGGAGCCATAACTTGAGCTATGAAACTTCGATTGATGAGCCGTTTGCGGCCACGTGAAGCTCTTGTCAAGCTCTTCATTTATAGCTAAGAAAATCTGGTAAGAAATTGTATCTCAAGCTCCAGTTTCCAGCCCTAGGATTCTGCATTTTTGGGGTTATAGTTTTGAGTAGATTTTGTGGTTTTGCTTGTTTAGATGATCTCTAGTAGCGGGTAATTATTGGATTTTATCCCTAATCTCGTTAGGTAAGGTAAGGTTTTACTAAATTCTTGTGTTTAGTTATTTTTTGTATCTTAGGTTTTGATTTTGATATATATATGTTAGTTTGAGCTTTGGTGGCTTGTTGGTGAGTTGAAAGCTTGTTAGACTCCAATCTTGGTGCAGTGTGCATTTTGAGGAGCAGCCAAGGTATAGTTTCGGTCTCCTCTATGTAATATGTAATATCACTGGACACTTAGGCTAGTTGACCTTAAGATAGGTTGAAGGATGTGATTGTATGATTAATTGTATGTAAATGTATGCTTGATGACGGTTTGGATGTAGGATGAATGAGTTTGAATGTGATGATATATATATATTGTTTGATGATGATTATTGATGAGTTGTGTTGGTGGGTTTTGATATTTGAAGATGGATGTTGATGATATTTTGATTGTTGGTTATTGTGGTTGATGATGATTGTTGAGAATTATTGGTGTTGATGAGTTTTATGATGGATTTGGTTAATGTCAGATATTGTTTGGTGATAATTACTGGAATTGATGAGGATTTGTTTTGGTTGTTGGGGTTGTTGTGGGTTGATGATGATTATGAGTGTGGATTTATGATTGAATTGGAAATTATGGATTGGTAATGATATATGGTGTAATGGTTGAGTAATTTAGGTGTGAAATTGAGGAGAATGATATGAAATGGTAAGATGTTGTGCGTGGTAGTGTTTTATGATGATCGAGCATGTTTTGATTTGGTTTTGGATTGAGAGTTGGTTAAAATTTAGGTTTTGAGGTTTTTGGTAAAAACGATTTTTTGGTGAACTTTGACGGATCATAACTTGAGCCTCAGTTTTCAAAATTTGTCGAACATTGCTTTAAATTAAAGTTCATTGAAAACTCTTTGAATGGATATAAAGTTTGGAAGAAATAAATTTTTGTAAAGGAAGTTATGATCATTCAAAGTTTGGTGTCAAAATTTAAATTCTGTGCATGCTGCAGAATTTGTGATTTCTGATTTGTGTGCGCACGCACACGCCTGTGAGCTTTTGAACCTGTGCGCACGTACACACAGGGGAAGGCTTGCTGATGAGAGCGCTAGCACGACCTGTACGCACACACAACCAACGAAGTTTTTTAACCTGTGCGCACGCACATGTTGGAAGGTGCACTCTGTTGAGGGCTTTCGCATGCCTTGTGCAAATGAACAGAGTTGAAATTTTACTACCTGTGCGTACGCACACCTCTATGCGTACGCACACATATGAAAACTTTCCTGGGTGTGCACACGCACACCCTTGTGCATTCGCACATGCCCTGCTTTTCAACTAAAATCTTGTTTTTTTAACTGTTTCACTATCCCAATAAGCTTGTACACTTCTGTGACACCTATTTAAGACTTTTTGGCTTGTTTTTGGATGTTTATCATAGAAAAGGTCTTGGGTGGAATTATTTGGGTATTACCTTAAAAAGTTAGAGAACGGAGATTTAGGTTTCTGGTGTATTGAGAATAAGTTTGGTTGAGAGAGAAGGAAGAGTAGTGAACTTGGTGATTACTGAAAATGAATTGAGAAACTGATGAACTAATGAGTTCGGAATGGAAATTATGAATGATTATGGCTGATAGAATGAGTATGAGGGGAAATGTGCTTTGAGAAGTGGCCTTTGAGATTGAATATGTGATTATGATATGCGTTGTTCTCCGTCGGAGGGGCTGTGGCAGTCTCCCGCTTTCGTTCGGATGTGAGGCTTGAAGCTGGGCTTCTTACTCATATTTATCGCTCAAGAAGATGGTGGTAGGGCCCTCTCCCTCGGAATGTTTCTCTCTGAAAGGAGAAAGTGGTAGGGCACTCATCCCTCCGAATTATTCCTCCTGAGCATGGGTTTCTCTCTGGTTGCAAGGTGGTAGGTCACTAACCCATGGAATCATGCCGCATCCAGAGGAAGGTGGTAGGGCACTCTCCCTCGGAATGTTTCCCAATGAAAGGAGAATGTGGTAAGGCACTCATCCCTCGGAATTATTCCTCCTGAGTATGCGCAACAGAGAGACTAATCCGGGAGATGCCGTCCAAATTTTGTGTCGGGTTTGGCACTATAACCGACATGTGATATCACAGCCAATAGGACAGACATTCATCATATGCATCTTCTATATGCTTGGTTGCTTTGATTACTTGAGTTTTCCTAATTGTATAATATGCCTACTTGCTTCTTGAATTACTTGTTATATGTATGAATACTACCTATGCTTTCCTTGCTTGCATTATCTGTGTTTGTTTGGTGTTGAGGAGGTTAGGTAGGCAGTAGGCGATGGGATCGTATGGAGGGTAGGTTGGTGAAGGCTGTGGGATAACGGTGACTAGTTTTAGTTAGAAATCCTCTAAGATTAGATACGATGTTTATTATTTACGGTTTAAGTTATTTATTTTTGTTAAGCTTGACTATCTATTTGGTATGAAGCTCTAGGATTGCCTCTGGCATCTGGAGGTCTTACATCTTACATTACTTGGTACTGTTACCATACTGAGAACCTCCGGTTCTCATTCCATATGTTGTTGTTTTTCAGATGCAGGTCGCAACCCACCTCAGTGAGTTGCTTGATGGTAGCAAAGTGGAGGATCTTATTCTATTTTGTTGTTATTAGGGTTATTTTGATTAGTACTCTCACTTTTGTATTTACTTTTGCCTTAGAGGCTTACTTTGAGAGTGATATTCTGTATAAGTTGTCTACTTTCAAAACTCTGTATGTCAGTATTTAACTAGTCGGCCTAAACTCCGCGAGCTATGGCTAGTATCTTATGTTTATTATACTCTTATATCACTACATATAACTTGTTACCTTACATAGTGGATCTTATCTTTTATGCTTATAGCTTTGTGTGAACATTCGCACTTTGTAATTCCGTATTTGAGCTTATTTCCTTCATCGGGCTTCTATATATATATATATATATATATATATATATATATATATATATATATCTATGTATGTATGTATGTATGTATGTATGAGCCTTAAAATTGTCATAACCCTTGATTAACCTTTGCTTTACGACATGAGGTAAGGCTTAGGGTAATTAGGGTATTAAAGAGTCAACATAAACCCTAAGAATTTTCCATCTTCTACTACAAAGGTGCATTTGAGGGGTTTAGCCTCATTTCATGCTTTCTTATGGGTGAGAATACTTCCGAGAGGTCGGACAATAGTGTTCCATCCTCTTTGGTCTTAACGAGCATGTCATCCACATATACTTCCATGAGTTTTCCTATGTGATAAGAAAACACTTTATTCATCAATCATTGGTAGGTAGCTCCTGCATTCTTCTATCCAAAAGGCATTACTATTTAGCAATAGTTTGCCTTTAGAGTTATGAATGAGGCCTTTTCTTGATCCAATTTGTACATCGGGATTTGATTGTATCCCGAGTAGGTGTCGATATAGGACAGGTATCTGTAGCTTGATGCTGAGTCGACCAGAGCATCTATGCTAGGGAGTGGATAAGGGTCTTTAGAGTAGGCTTTATTAAGGTCGGTATAATCAACACATATTCTCCACTTTTCGTTTTGCTTTTTCACCAATACCACGTTAGCTAACCATAATGGATATTTTACCTCCCTTATGAACCCTGCGTCCAATAGGCCTTGTACTTATGCTTCTACAGCCTGTGTTTACTCTAGTCCGAGCTTTCTGTGCTTCTGCTGAATAGGTTAGGAACCTGGGTACACAGCAAGCTTATAGGACATTAAGTCGGGATTGATGCCAGGCATGTCGAAAGCTTTGCAAGCGAAGAGGTCGAATTTGTCCCTTAACAGTTGTACAAGTTGCTGCTTAAGGCTCCTTTCTAGGCTTACCCTTATGCTCGTTGTCTTATCAGGGTGGTCTCCAATTTGTATATCTTCCGTTTTGTCTTTAGGTTGAGGTCGTAGTCCTTTTCGAACTTGGACTCCACCTAACTCGATTGTATTGACTTCTTTGCTGTCTGAGCTGCCTTTCAAACTAAGGCTCTTGTTATAGCATTTTCTTGCTAACTTTTGATCTCCTTTGATGGTGGCAACCCCTTTAGCTGTGGAAAATTTCATGCAAATACGTGGGGTAGAGACGACAGCTACAAGTTGATTCAAAGTCGTCCGACCTATTAGGGCATTGTAGGTTGAACTTACATTAACTATAATGTAGTCAACACTTAGTGTCCTTGACCTGACACCTTTTTCGAAGGTGGTGTACAATGAGATGTAACCCAGAGGTCGGATTGGGTGTCTCCCAATCTAAAAAGGCAATCTAGATATGCTCTTAAGTCCTTTTCCTCTAACCCAAGCTTGCCAAAGGTGGGTTTGAACAGAATATCCGTTGAACTGCCTTGATTTACCATGGTTCAGTGGAGGTTAGAGTTTGCTAGGATCAAAGTTATTACCACTGGGTCATCATGCCCTAGTACTATTCCTTTAGCATCCTCTTTAGTGAAGGAGATAATGGGTAAGTCTGACGATTGCCTGTCCTCCCCGACTTTATATACCTTCTTGAGGTCCTTTTTTTGTGAGGATTTTGATATTCCTCCTCTGGCAAATCCATCATTAATCATGTGTATATGTCACTCGGGGTTGTGAGGAGGGCGTTATGGTCGTCCTCCCTCTTCTTCCCTTCTTCTCTTCCTTAGGTCGTTGACCTATCTGCCAGATTTTATCAAGTCAGCCTTCTTTGGCCAACTTTTTTATGACATTCTTTAGGTCGTAGCATTCATTAATGAAATGCCCATATAGCTTGTGGTACTCATAATATTCTATCCGATTTCTAGCTTTCATATGCTTAATCGGATGAGGAGGCAGGAGTTTCTCTGTGTGGCATATTTCGTGATAAACATCGACCAGGGAAACCTTTAGAGGGATGTAATTGTGATATTTTTGAGGATTTTCTACATTTTTCTCCTTTTTCTTCTTGGGTTCCCTTTCTTTTTCCTGAGTTTCATAGTAGGGCAACTTAGATTGCGAAGGAGGTTCCCTAAGTCAGAAGTTTTCCTCTATGTTGATGTATTTTTCTGCCCTTTCCTAAATTTCATTCAGAGAAGTTGGATATCTCTTGGATATTGACTGAGAAAATGACCATTCTCTAAGGTCATTGACTAGACGTATAGTCACGAAGGGTTTTCTCGACCTCTTGCTTTACTCCTAGCAGGCTCGGGGCGTGTGACTGAGGATAAATTTCGGTAAAGATTTTCACAAAATATCGCGTTGCAAGTATAGTTCTAAACCAACAAATTATCCCCGGTCAACGTTTAATTTGTTTGTTAGTTAAGCAAACCAATAAAAATAATCGAAGTATTTAAACCTCGGGTCGTATCTCAAAGTAATTGCAGGGATGTGTACTTATCATTGGTTATGGAAAAGTATTTTTGGGGTTTTTAAATGTTGAACAAGGAATGTAAATGACAAAAAAAATAAACAAACAACTTAGAAAAGTCCTAGCAAGGGTTGAGAATTGGAATTCCTATCCTCATTATCATCGTCAATTGTGATGGTAATTGCCTTTAGCTTTCACTTAGTTAACCTCCAACAATTGAGGGAAAGTCAAGTGAGTAAAATCAAGTTGAGTTCACAAGTCCTAATTAAAGATTAGATTTAGTGAAGCACAAGCCAATTAGCAACCTTCAATCACCAATTAACAAGAGACTTTGACAATTCAAGAGTCTCCAAATTACTCAATCCAAGCCAAGACACAAAAATCTAATTTAAAATCCAACCAAGCATTTTATCAAACACTTGGAAGGAACAAAATAAAATCATAGAAAATTAACAAGAAATAGTAGAATCTAAGACTAATAATTGCAAGGAATCAATAACCAACAATTAAAGAAAGAAGCCATAAACATTAAATACTTCAAATTACATTAGAAGAAAATTAAATCTAATAGGAAGAGTCATAAACTAAATTGGAAAAATAAAGAAATCAACAAGAGAAGATAAACTAAGATATTAGAACAATAAAAGGTAGAGGAGAAACTAAATTAAAGCAAGATGGAAATCTGAATTTGAGAAGAAATAAAACTAAAATAAACCCTAAAACCTAGAGAGATGAGAAAGCCTCCCTCTCTAGAATTCTACATTTAAAACCTAAAAATGTGTGAATGAATGGAATGATTGAAAAAAAAATATATTCCAGCTCTACTCTGCAGCCTTATGTCTTCACTTTCGGGCCTGAAACAGGGTCAAAAGCAGCCCAGAAATTGCCCTTGGCATATTTCTTTAATTGCAGCACGTGACGCTCATCACGCATATGTGTCGTTTGAATTCTGCACTGGCCACGCGTGCGCGTCATTTGGACTATGGCTTGGTCAGGCGTACGCGTCAGCCACGCGCACGCATCGGTTTTAGCTTCTCAAATCTTCAATTTCTTGTGTTCCTTCTACTTTTGCATGCTTCCTTTCCATCCTCTAAGCCATTCTTGCCTTATAAATCCTGAAATCACTTAACGCACATATCACGGCATCGAATGCTAATAAAAGAGAATTAAAAATTAGCAATTTTAAGGCCTAGGATGCATGTTTTCAATCATAGCATAAAATTAGGAAGGATACTCAAAACCATGTAATTTATATGAATAAGTGTGAGTAAAGCTGACAAAATCTACTCAATTCAAACCAAAATATATCATAAAATAGTGGTTCATCAAATCTCCCCACACTTAAACATTAGCATGTCCTCATGCTAAGCTCAAGAGAAGCTATAAAGGGGTGAAGATGGATGGTCGAATTTATTAAATGCAGCCTATCTATATGCATGTAGCTAAATGCAAAATGTTTCTACCTACTTAGTTAAAAGTAAGTCAATCTTCCAAGAACAAATATGGAATGAATTCCACTAATTCAAATCTTAAAATGAAGTACAAATAAACTTGCAAAAGAAAGCTCATGAAAGTTGGGATCAAGGAATCGAGCATCGAACCCTCACCGGAAGTGTATACACTCTAATCACTCAAGTGTTTGAGGGTCAATTCTCTCAGTTCTCTACTAATCATGCTTTCTAATCCTTGCTCTTCTTCTACCAATCAACAAAAATTTACTGCATGAATACACATATCAAGGGGTCTTATTATGCGTTGTAATGGGGTTAGGGTTAAGGTAGGAATATATTTAGTTAAGTGGACTAAAATCGAATCCTTGATTAAGCTAAATTTCCCACCTAACCTAAGACAATTCAAGTAATCAAAATACAAAACCTAACTACCCATTAACTATCTTTTGCCACATATCCTTGTTGGGTTTTAACAACTGATGAACTTCTTCAAAGAGTTGTGCGGATAGACATGTTGCTCGCCCTATTTAGAAGCTTTTCCTGTCCCTTCTTGGTGGCCAGCCTGAAAGGGGAGAAAAGACGGAAGATTAAGCTTAAAAATAAAGCAAATAGGATATAGGTAGGGCTAATGCCAAATAAGAATGGGGTTCTTAACTACATGGTAGCTACAACATGTAAATGAGAAAATAATAGAAGCAAAGGGCATGTCAACTAAATATCAACAAGTCAAGAAGCACCAAAATGATTCAAGAATTATCAATAGTTGAGTGGAAAAATTCAACACCAATAGTAAACTTAAGAAGGAAAATAAGAACAAGCTATAAAAGCAAAGTTAAAATGTAATGAATGAAAGTATGCAAATGCAACAAGTAAAAGAGAATGAGAGGGGAGAAGTAAGAAAGGAAGAAGAAATAAGAAAGGAAGAAGAAATAAGAAGAAAGGAGAGAAGAAAGAAGAAAGAAATAAGAGAGGAGAAGAGACGCGTAAGCATCGACCACGCTCATGCATTGCTAGCAGAAGGGGGAGGCGACACGTACGCATCAGTCATGCGTACCCGTGAGAAGCAGAAAAGAGAAAGTGATGCATGAGCATCGATCACGCGTGTGTGTGACTACTTTTCATGCTAGACGCACGAAACCAGCACAGTTTTATCACAACCTTCTGGTTTTTGTACCAGAGGCAGCATTAAAAGACGATGTGTGCGCGTCGGTCACACTCACGCATGGGTGGTCAAAAAAATTAACATGATGCGTAAGTGTCAGCCAAGTTGAGACTCAAGTTTCCAAGTTCTTCTTACGTCCTCCTTTGATTCCTCTATATCACTTACATCGTATGTCCCTAAGTCATTCTTTTCCTCCTTTTTCTGGTTCTTGCACGCTTCTCTTCTAATAATTCCATTCGGCAGTGCCATAAAAAATTATCTTACACGGACAATGAATCCAAATTTAACACATTTAAAATATCTCTGATGAGCGGATAATTTATACGCTTTTTGGCATTGTTTTTAGTATGTTTTTAGTATGTTTTAAGGGACCTGAGCAAAAATCTTATTCAGATGCTGAAAAGGACTGCAGATGCTGTTGGATTCTGACCTCCCTGCACTCGAAGTGGATTTTCTGGAGCTACAGAAACCCAATTGGCGCGCTCTCAATTGCGTTAGAAAGTAGACATCTTGGGCTTTCCAGAAATGTATAATAGTCCATACTTTGCCCGAGATTTGATGGCCCAAACAGGCGTTCCAAGTCAGCTCAAGAATTTTGGCGTAAAACGCCAGAACTGGCATAAGAATGGTAGTTATACGCCCAAACTGGCACAAAAGCTGGCGTTTAACTCCAAAAAAATTCTCTACACATGAAAGCTTCAATGCTCAGCCCAAGCACACACCAAGTGGGCCCGGAAGTGGATTTTTATGTCATTTACTCATCTTTGTAAACCCTAAGCTACTAGTTCTCTACAAATAGGACCTTTTGCTATTGTATTATACATCTTTTGATCACTTTTGATCTTAGGATCATCTTTGGACGTCTAGTTCTTAGTTTCTTGGAGGCTGGCCATTCGGCCATGCCTAGACCTTATTCTTATGTATTTTCAACGGTGGAGTTTCTACACACCTTATGTATTTTCAATGGTGGAGTTTCTACACACCATAGATTAAGGTGTGGAGTTCTGCTGTACCTCGAGTATTAATGCAATTACTATTGTTCTTCTATTCAATTCGGCTTATTCTTGTTCTAAGATATCACTTGTTCCTCAACTTGATGAATGTGATGATCCGTGACACTCATCATATTTCTCACCTATGAACGTGTGCCTGACAACCACCTCCGTTCTACCTTAGATTGAGTGGATATCTCTTGGGTTCCTTAATCAGAATCTTCGTGGTATAAGCTAGAATTGATGGCGGCATTCAAGAGAATCCGGAAGGTCTAAACCTTTTCTGTGGTATTCTGAGTAGGATTCAAGGATTGAATGACTATGACGAGCTTCAAACTCGCAATTGTGGGGCGTTAGTGACAGACGCAAAAGAATCACTGGATTCTATTCCGACATGATCGAGAACCGACAGCTGAATGGCCGTGCTGTGACAGAGCGCGTTGAACATTTTCACTGAGAGGACGGGACTGTAGCCATTTACAACGGTGATGCCCAACATACAGCTTGCCATGGAAAGGAGTAAGAAGGATTGGATGATGACAGTAGGAAAGTAGAGAGACGGAAGGAACAAAACATCTCCATACGCTTATCTGAAATTCTCACCAGTGAATTACATAAGTATCTCTATCTTTATTTTATGCTTTATTCATAAATCATCCATAACCATTTGAATCTGCCTGACTGAGATCTCTGAAACCTTTCCGGATGAGCAACTCTTCGCTATTCAGGAAGTACCATGGTTTGCAGATAGGAAAGGGAAGAAGCATGAAAGGCTTCTCTCAATACAGAGTCAAATAAAACCCCCCACATTCAAACTCTAAGTTTGGTGTTGGGAGGGCACAACCAAACTCTAAGTTTGGTGTTGAGAGGCCATCATCATGCTCTGAGTATCTGTGAAGCTCCATGAGAGCTCACTGTCAAGCTATTGACATTAAAGAAGTGCTTATTGGGAGGTAACCCAAT
>NC_029774.3:101686338-101686735 GCF_000817695.3 Arachis duranensis | reverse complement strand
TAGGCACCATGACCTTCAAGAAGGCTCTGTGTGACCTAGGGTCAAGCATAAACCTCATACCTCTCTCTGTAATGGAGAAGCTAGGGATCTTTGAGGTGTAAGATGCAAGAATCTCACTAGAGATGGCAGACAAATCAAGAAAACAAGCTTATGGACTTGTAGAGGATGTTCTGGTAAAAGTTAAAGACCATTACATCCCTGCTGATTTCATAGTCCTAGAGACTGGGAAGTGCATGGATGAATCCATCATCCTTGGCAGACTCTTCCTAGCCATAGCAAAGGCTGTGATTGATGTTGACAGAGGAGAATTGATCATTCAAGTGAATGAAGAATCCCTTGTGTTTAAGGCTCAAGGATATCTCTCTGTAACCATGGAGAGGAAGCATGAAGAGCTTCT
>NC_029774.3:101684076-101686161 GCF_000817695.3 Arachis duranensis | reverse complement strand
GTATCTGTGAGGCTCCATGAGAGCCCACTGTCAAGCTACTGACTTTAAAGAAGCGCTTGTTGGGAGGCAACCCAATGTTATATTTATCTATTTTCTTTTGTTATTGTATGTTTTCTATAGGTTGATAATCATAGGAAGTCACAAAATCAATTGAAAAAGCAAAAACAGCATGAAAAATAGAAAGAAAAATAGCACACCCTGGAGGAAAACTTGATGGCGTTTAAACGCCAGTAAGGGCAGCAAATGGGCGTTTAACGCCCAGTCTGGCACTATTCTGGGCGTTTAACGCTAGAAAGGGGCACCAGACTGGCGTTAAACGCCAGGAAGGGGCAAGAAGCTGGCGTTAAACGCCAGAAATGGGCACCAGCCCGGCGTTTAACGCCAGAATTGGCATAAAGAGCATTTTTGCTTGCCACTTGGTGCAGGGATGACTTTTTCTTGACACCTCAAGATCTGTGGACCCCATAGGATCCCCACCTACCCCACCACTCTCTCTCTTCTTCACCCATTCACCAATTACCTCAACACCTCTTCCCCAAAAACCCCTCACCTATCAAATCCCACTATTCTCTTCACCACTCACATCCATCCTTCATAAAACCTCACCTACCTCACCATTCAAATTAAACCACTTTTCCTCCCAACCCACCCTCACATGACCGAACCCTACCCCTCTCTCCACTCCTATATAAACCCTTCTTCACTCCTTCATTTTCACACAACCTAAACACTACTTCTCCCCCTTGGCCGAACCACAAAGCCACCTCCATCTCCTCTATTTCTTCTTCTTCTACTCTCTTCTTTCTTCTTTTGCTCGAGGACGAGCAAACCTATTAAGTTTGGTGTGGTAAAAGCATTGCTTTTTGTTTTTCCATAACCATTTATGGCATCAAAAGCCGGAGAAACCTCTAGAAAGAGGAAAGGGAAGGCAAAAGCTTCCACCTCCGAGTCATGGGAGATGGAGAGATTCATCTCAAGGGTGCATCAAGACCACTTCTATGAAGTTGTGGCCATGAAGAAGGTGATCCCCGAGGTCCCTTTCAAACTCAAAAAGGGTCAACTTTGATCAAAGGTTGGACCAAGTCCTCATGGATATTTGTGTGGAATGAGCTCAATGCAAATAGGAGATCCCACTCATGGACATGAGCATGAGGAAACTCCTCATCATGAAATCTCTGAGATACCTCAAGGGACGCACTTTGCTCCACAAAACTATTGGGAGCAAATCAACACCTCCCTAGGAGAATTGAGTTCCAACATGGGACAACTAAGGGTGGAGCACCAAGAACATTCCGTCCTCCTCCATGAAATTAAAGAAGATCAAAGAATCATGAGAGAGGAGCAACAAAGACAAGGAAGAGACATTGAGGAGCTCAAGCACTCCATAGGATCTTCAAGAGGAAGAACAAGCCGCCATCACTAAGGTGGACCCGTTCTTTAATTTCCTTGTTCTTTATTTTTCTGTTTTTCGAAATTTATACCTTTGTTTATCTATGTTTGTATCTTATTACATGATCATTAGTGTCTTAGTGTCTATGCCTTAAATTTATGAATGTCCTATGAATCCATCACCTTTCTTAAAAAAAATGTTCTTAATTGAAAAAGAGAAAAATTGAATTTTGAATTTTATAATAGATTAATTATTTTGATGTGGTGGCAATACTTTGGTTTCTGAATGTATGCTTGAACAGTGCATATGTCTTTTGAATTTGTTGGCTTAAACAGTGCATATGTATCTTGAATTTGTGGTTCATGAATGTTGGCTCTTGAAAGAATGATGAAAAAGGAGACATGTTACTGAGGATCTGAAAAATCATAAAAATGATTCTTGAAGTAAGAAAAAGCAGTGAATTCAAAAAAAAAAGAGATTATGTGCGAAAAAAAAGAGAGAGGAAAAAGGAAAAAAATAATAATAATAAAGTCGTGATCCAAGGAAAAAAGAAGTGTGCTTAAGAACCCTGGACACCTCTAATTGGGGACTCTAGCAAAGCTGAGTCACAATCTGAAAAGGTTCCCCCAGTTATGTGTCTGTGGCATGTATGTATCCGGTGGTAATACTGGAAGACAGAGTGCTTTGGGCCACGG
>NC_029774.3:101678733-101683695 GCF_000817695.3 Arachis duranensis | reverse complement strand
TTTCTGTGATTTCAGGTATTTTCTGGCTGAAATTGAGGGACCTGAGCAAAAATCTAATTCAGAGGCTGAAAAGGACTGCAGCTGCTGTTGGATTCTGACCTCCCTGCACTCGAAGTAGATTTTCTGGAGCTACAAAAGCCCAATTGGCGCGCTTTTAAATGTGTTGGAAAGTAGACATCCTGGGCTTTCCATCAATGTATAATAGTCCATACTTTGCCCGAGATTTGATGGCCCAAACAGGTGTTCCAAGTCAGCTCAAGAATTCTGGCGTAAAACGCCGGAACTGGCACAAGAATGGGAGTTAAACGCCCAAACTGGCACAAAAGCTGCCATTTAACTCCAAGAAAAGCCTCTACACATGAAAGCTTCAATGCTCAGCCCAAGCACACACCAAGTGGGCCCGGAAGTGGAATTTTATATCATTTACTCATCTTTGTAAACCCTAAGCTACTAGTTCTCTACAAATAGAACCTTTTGCTATTGTATTATACATCTTTTGATCTTAGGATCATCTTTGGACGTCTAGTTCTTAGATTATAGGAGGCTGGCCATTTGGCCATGCCTAGACCTTGTTCTTATGTATTTTCAACGGTGGAGTTTCTACACACCATAGATTAAGGTGTGGAGCTCTGCTGTACCTCGAGTATTAATACAATTACTATTGTTCTTCTATTCAATTCGGCTTATTCTTGTTCTAAGATATCACTTGTTCCTCAACTTGATGAATGTGATGATCCGTGACACTCATCATCATTCTCACCTATGAACGTGTGCCTGACAACCACCTCCGTTCTACCTTAGATTGAGTGGATATCTCTTGAGTTCCTTAATCAGAATCTTCGTGGTATAAGCTAGAATTGATGGCGACATTCAAGAGAATCAGGAAGGTCTAAACCTTGTTTGTGGTATTCTGAGTAGGATTCAAGGATTGAATGACTGTGACGAGCTTCAAACTCGCAATTGTGGGGCGTTAGTGACAGACGCAAAAGAATCACTGGATTCTATTCCGACATGATCGAGAATCGACAGCTGAATAGCCGTGCTGTGACAGATCGCGTTGAACATTTTCATTGAGAGGACGGGACTGTAGCCATTGACAACGGTGATGCCCAACATACAGCTTGCCATGGAAAGGAGTAAGAAGGATTGGATGAAGACAGTAGGAAAGCAGAGAGACGGAAGGGACAAAGCATCTCCATACGCTTATCTGAAATTCTCACCAATGAATTGCATAGGTATCTCTATCTTTATTTTATGCTTTATTCATAAATCATTCATAACCATTTGAATTTGCCTGACTGAGATTTACAAGATGACCATAGCTTGCTTCATACCAACAATCTCCGTGGGATCGACCCTTACTCGCGTAAGGTTTATTACTTGGACAACCCAGTGCACTTGCTGGTTAGTTGTGCGAAGTTGTGATAAAGAGTTGAGATTGCAATTGAGCGTACCATGTTGATGGCGCCATTGATGATCACAATTTCGTGCACCAATCTCCTATTCTATCAGTAACACCTTGTCACCTAATATTACAAAGGAACATCATTTCATGAACCACCAACCACATCCATGTATGCATATATTACTTGAAGACATCTTATATTACTAAGTACCTTTACCTTTCAATGAAAATGCACATATCATTTGATTCATGAACTCCGCAATTAGATCTAAGACTGTTAAAATGAGCTAAATCTATCGGATCAGCCCGTTTACTCGTTTAAATGGGCATATTTTTCCTTTAAAATAAAGCCTGTTTAAAATTTGCGTTAAACAAGATAAGCTCGATTAATTCAAAAAAATGACGAGTTAAACAAACTAGCTCGTAGACTAAATAGGCGTCCGTTTACTTTTTTACATATTTTTAAAAAGTATAGTTTTTGCCATCATTTCTTTCGATCTGACCCATTAACAAAAAATGCTATTTGTTTAAGATTTTTGACCTAAAAGTAATTTTTTGTCAAAATATTTTTTAAAAACTAAAATAAAAGGATAAACGGACCAGCATGTTTAACCCATTAGGCTAGCTATAAATGGTCCGACTGAAAAATTATGGCTCGTGAATAAACCGAGTTTAAACGGGCCAACCCATTTAACCCACAAACTTAAACGGATCAGGTCTAAATGGGTCGTGCTTGTCCGTTTGACCGCCGTAGTTGGATCTACAATGTCCACCTACCATCTTTGTTCAAAGTAATTTTCTCCCATTAATCTTTGGCTTGGAACTATTTATTCGTCTTATTTATCACCTACATATGTTGAAAAAGGTGAATTTTCTTTTTTGTTTTGTTTCTTAAGAACTGTAACTCTTAACTAGTGTCCTTTTTACCTTCAATCCAATCAACAAATCTTTATAATTAACTATCATAATAACTTCTTCAATTATAGCACCAACTTCTTCTAACAAAAATTTAGTAGCATCTTCCAATCCATGGAGTATAATCTCTAGTCATATTTGTCCTTGTAACATCACCCCTAAAACACCTTATCTCTCCATAATTACTAGTCAAGTGTCCTTTAAGTACAAAAAAATAATTCTAGACTATAACAATCACATTGCCATCAATTTCATTTTTTTCTCATCCACCATTATCCTACCTGATGTCGGATTTAAATTTGTTTCTCTCTTATTTTTTTTCTGTCTTATTACTTTATTTTGATATAAGACTTCTAACTTGCCCTACATTGGTGCACGAAATTAGAACTTGCACAACTGAACCGGTAAGTGCACCGAGTATTCCAAGTAATACCTCAGATGAGTGAAGCTCGATCCCACGAGGATTGTTAGATTGAACAATCAGTGGTTATCCTGTAAATCTTAGTCAGGCGAATAGAAAGATAGTTATTGTTTGTTGTAAGCACATAAATAGAACAATAACAAAAAGATGTAGAAACAATGATAGGAAATTAATTAAGGCCTCGGAGATGCTTGTTCTTCCGAATTGATACTTCTTACTGACTACCTTAACAATGAGTGATTCATTCAATGGCAAGGCTATAAGTGATTAAGCCAGGGCCAGTGGTCATTAATCTTCTCTGATCCAAACCAAATACCAGGACCAATGGTCATTCATTCTGGACAAGGGTGAAGTTAACGCAATTCAATCTCTGTTGATCCTACTCAAAACACTACAGACAAGGTCGAATCTTCCGGATCGAAGAATGAAGCTCTATGATTCTAGTCTTAGTGCCATAGAAACTTCAATTACCCAAGACTAACGAGATTTTATGTCACATATCCCAATTAGCCCAGATAACATGTTGGAACCTGTAATGCATTCTCAAGCTGCACCTCACTACTATCCTGCCAATGACTCACAAGAACTCATGTAGAATAAGGGGTCATACGCCAGTTCCACCCCAAATTCATAAGGATGAAGAACAAAAATGCATCATAGAATGGAATCAAACATATATTAAAATAGAAAAGCAATAATATTAATCCATAGGAATGAGCAGAGCTCCTATCCTTAACTCAGGAGGTTTAGTTGCTCATGCTTTAAGAAAGTATAATGTAATATCTCTGTGCTTCTCCCCTCCGGGGAGGCATGATCTTCAGAAGGAAGGAAGTCCCTTATTTATAATAAAAACTCTAAGACTAAACCTAAAAAATATTGTTCTTAATTAAAAATTATAAAAAGAAAATAAAATAAGCTAAAAAGTGCTAAAATCCACTTTGGGTCCACTTTGGTCATGTGCTTCGTATGCCTGGCGTTCAACTTGGGCTTCTGGGCGTTGAACGCCCATTAGGGGGTGAGCATGCTGTTTTCTTACTTCCTGGGTGGCGTTGAACTCTAGTCTTGGGTATTCAACGCTGGGCTTGCTCCTTTTGGGGCGTTGAACTCCAGTCTTGGGCGTTCAACTTGAATACTGGTCCATCTTGGGCATTGAACTTCGAGGTGGGCATTCAACACCCACTTTGGGCAGTGATTCCAAATAAAAAGTATAGACCATTATATATTTCTAGAAAGCCCTGGAAGTTAAATTTCCAATGCCATTGAGAGTGCGTCAATTGAAGTTTTGTAGTTCAAAATATGCTCGTTAGAATGCACAGAGGTCAGGATTTGATAGCATCTACTATCCTTTCTTTGCCTCTGAATTAGCCTTCGCCAGATTTCGCCATTTTCACCCAAAAATCACCTAAAATCATAAGAAAAATACAAAAACTCAAAGTATCATCCAAAAGGTGACTTTTGCATTAAAACATACTAAAACTTAAAAAAACTTAATAAAATATAACTGGTGCACGAAATTGCAATCATACTTTTGCAATCCCGCACAACTTACCAGCAAGTGCAATAGGTCGTCCAAGTAATACCTTACGTGTGTAAGGGTCGATCCCACGGAGATTGTCGGCTTGAAGCAAGCTATGGTTATCTTGTAACTTAGTCAGGATATCAATAATTATCAGGGTTGATTGTGAAAAGCAAAAGAACATTATAAGTACTTGTTTTGCAGTAATGGAGAACAGGTTGAGGTTTTGGAGATGCTCTATCTTCTGAATCTCTGCTTTCCTACTGTCTTCTTCTTCAAGCACACAAGGCTCCTTCCATGGCAAGCTGTATGTAAGGTTTCACTGTTGTCAATGGCTACCTCCCATCCTCTCAGTGAAAATGTTCAACGCACTCTGTCACAGCACGGCTAATCATCTGTCGGTTCTCAATCAGGTTGGAATAGAATCCAGTGATTCTTTTGCGTCTGTCACTAACACCCAGCCTTCAGGAGTTTGAAGCTCGTCACAGTCATTCAATCCTTGAATCCTACTTAGAATACCACAGATAAGGTTTAGACCTTCCGGATTCTCTTGAATGCCGCCATCAATTCTAGCTTATACCACGAAGATTCTGATTAAGGAATCCAAGAGATATCTACTCAATCTAAGGTAGAACGAAGGTGGTTGTCAGGCACGCGTTCATAGTTGAGAATGATGATGAGTGTCACGGATCATCACATTCATCA
>NC_029774.3:101676908-101677369 GCF_000817695.3 Arachis duranensis | reverse complement strand
AGAGGTGATGGATTCATAGGACATTCATAGCTTTAAGACATGAACTTTAAATTTTATTAATTATGAATTAAGAACAAGACTTAAAAATAGAAATAAGATGAGACTAGTAGGAATAGAAAACAAAAATTTAAATAGGCTCCTAATGATAGAGGTTATCACAGAGTTAGGACTCAACAACCTTGATTTTGAGAAGTGGATGCTCCCTCAAATTGAGGGGAGAATTTTTGGCGTTTCAGTTCTTGAAGTTCACGCCCCTGCTTCTCTTGTTCCTTCAGCAATTTGCAGAGCATGCAGTTCTGATTCTGCTGTTCTTCCTTAAGTTGCTTCATAGTTTCTTGCAACTTGGTGATAGATGCTTCTAGGCTGGCCCAGTAACCAATTTCAGGAAATTCAGGGAGGAACTCCTGCGCCCTCTTTTTGATAGAGTTGTCTTGCATTTGTCCTTCCATTGACTTCTTGGT
>NC_029774.3:101673703-101675820 GCF_000817695.3 Arachis duranensis | reverse complement strand
CCTCTTAAATTGGTTTGTTTTCCCTTAGGAGCCATGATCTTGATGAATCTTGGCTTAGTGATCACGGAAAAGCACACCAAACTTAGAGATTTGCTTGTCCTCAAGCAAAAGAAAGGAAAGAGGGGAGAGAGGAGGAGAGAAAATTCAAATGGTGTGGGGAAAGGGGGTGGCCGAACGTGTTTAAATAGGAGAGGAGGAGAGATTTTTGAAAATATGAGGGAGATTTGAGAAGATATGGAAAAATTTGAGGAAATAATTGAGTTTTTGAAGGAGCCTAGGAAAGAATTTGAAATAGATTTGAAGAAGATTTTAATTTTTGAAATTGGAAGGTGAATGGTGAAAGTTTGTAATATGTTTATGCAGAAAAATATGGATCAAAACAAGAAAGTTTGAAAAAATTTGAAGTGGGAAACAAAATCTCCTCCCCCTGCCTTTCTGGCGTTAAACACCCAGAATGGTATCCATTCTGGCGTTTAACGCCCATTTGTTGGCCAATTTGGGCGTTTAACGCCCAGCCAGGTACCCTGCTGGCGTTAAACGCCAGAAATCCCTTTATCACTGGGCGTTTTGCTAAACGCCCAGGATGCTGCACACCTGGCGTTAAACGCTCAGAATGGTGCCCATTCTGGCGTTTAACGCCCAAAATGGCACCTTTACTGGCGTTAAACGCCCAGAATGGTGCC
This sequence comes from Arachis duranensis, assembly GCF_000817695.3. Lineage (NCBI taxonomy): Eukaryota > Viridiplantae > Streptophyta > Magnoliopsida > Fabales > Fabaceae > Arachis > Arachis duranensis. The sequence goes on along the minus strand of NC_029774.3, from coordinate 101,675,137 downwards.
CATTCTGGCGTTTAACGCCCAAAATGGCACCTTTACTGGCGTTAAACGCCCAGAATGGTGCCCATTCTGGCGTTTAACGCCCAAAGTACCCCTTACTGGCGTTTTTCGCCAGCAAGCTCTTTTTCTCTGCTTTTTGCACTGAATCCTTCTGTAACTCTGTAAATTCCTTCAATTTTGATAATTGCCCTTGTAGAAACAAAACATATAACCTGCTAATGACTGGGTTGCCTCCCAGCAAGCGCTTCTTTATTGTCTTTAGCTGGACCTTCACTGAGAATCACTCAAGTCTCAGTTTTGAGCATTCTTGCTCAAAATTGCTTTCAAGATAATGCTTGATCCTTTGTCCATTAACAATGAACTTCTTGTCAGAATCATTATCCTGAAGCTCAACATATCCATATGGTGATACTCCTGTAATCACATACGGACCCCTCCAGCGGGATTTAAGTTTTCCTGGGAACAATCTGAGCCTAGAGTTGAAGAGCAGAACTTTTTGTCCTGGCTCAAAGACTCTGGATGACAACTTCTTGTCATTCCATTTCTTTGCCTTTTCCTTATAAATCTTTTCATTTTCAAAGGCACTGAGTTTAAATTCATCTAGCTCATTTAGCTAGAGCAATCTTTTCTCACCAGCTAACTTAGCATCCAGGTTTAGGAATCTGGTTGCCCAGTAGGCTTTATGTTCCAGTTCCACGGGTAGATGACAGGCCTTCCCATACACAAGTTGGTATGGTGAGGTTCCTATTGGAGTCTTGAATGCTGTTCTGTATGCCCACAAAGCATCATCCAAGCTCTTTACCCAATCCTTTCTTCGGGCTATTACAGTCCGTTCTAGGATTCTTTTTAGCTCTCTGTTAGAGACTTCAGCTTGCCCATTTGTCTGTGGATGATACGGGGTTGCCACTTTGTGGCTAATTCCATATTGGACCATAGCAGAGTAAAGCTGTTTATTGCAGAAATGAGTACCCCATCACTGATTATGACTCTGGGAACACCAAATCTGCTGAAGATGTGTTTCTGGAGGAATTTCAACACGGTTTTAGTATCATTGGTGGGTGTAGCAATTGCTTCTACCCATTTAGATACATAGTCCACTGCCACCAGAATGTAAGTGTTTGAGTATGATGGTGGGAATGGACCCATAAAGTCAATTCCCCATACATCAAACAACTCAATCTCTAAGATCCCTTGTTGAGGCATGGCGTATCCGTGAGGTAGGTTGCCAGCTCTTTGGCAGCTGTCACAGTTACGTACAAACTCTCGGGCATCTCTATAGAGAGTAGGCCAGTAGAAGCCACATTGGAGGACCTTAGTGGCTATTCGCTCACTTCTAAAATGTCCCCCATACTGTGATCCATGGCAATGCCACAAGATCCTTTGTGCTTTTTCTCTGGGTACACATCTGCGGATCATTCTGTCTGCACATCTCTTAAA
>NC_029774.3:101671959-101672945 GCF_000817695.3 Arachis duranensis | reverse complement strand
AGGTTAGTCTCTTGGCACCTTTTCAGGACAAGTGCTAGGTGGTTAAGATAGGAGCTGAATGAGTCTCCATATACTGAGAAGTCGTCCATGAAGACTTCCAGAAATTTCTCTACCATATCTGAGAAGATAGAGAGCATGCACCTCTGAAAGGTTGCAGGTGCATTGCACAGACCAAAAGGCATCCTTCTGTAGGCAAATACTCCAGAAGGACAAGTAAATGTTGTTTTCTCTTGGTCTTGAGGATCTACTGCAATTTGGTTGTAACCTGAATAGCCATCCAAAAAGCAGTAATAATCATGACCAGCTAGTCTTTTTAGCATTTGATCTATGAATGGTAAAGGAAAATGATCCTTTCTGGTGGTTGTATTGAGCCTTCTGTAGTCAATACACATACGCCACCCTGTGACTGTTCTTGTAGGAACCAGTTCATTTTTTTCATTATGAACTACTGTCATGCCTCCCTTTTTGGGGACAACTTGGACAGGGCTCACCCAAGGGCTATCAGAAATAGGATAAATAATCCCAGCCTCTAGTAATTTAGTGACCTCTTTCTGCACCACCTCCTTCATGGCTGGATTTAGCCGCCTTTGTGGTTGGACCACTGGTTTGGCATTATCCTCCAATAGGATCTTGTGCATGTATCTTGCTGGGCTAATGCCCTTAAGATCACTTATGGACCACCCAAGAGCTGTCCTGTGTGTCCTTAGCACTTGAATCAGTGCTTCCTCTTCCTGTGGATTTAAAGCAGAGCTTATAATCACTGGAAAAGTGTCACCTTCTCCCAGAAATGCATACTTCAGGGATGGTGGTAGTGGTTTGAGTTTAGGTTTGGGAGGCTTATCCTCCTCCTGAGGAATTTTCAAAAATTCTTTTGTTTCCTCTGGTTCTTCCTGATCAGGCTGAACATCCTTGAAGATGTCCTCTAGCTCTGATTCTAGACTTTCAGTCATATTGACCTCTTCCACCAAAGAGTCAATAATGTCAGG
>NC_029774.3:101670587-101671840 GCF_000817695.3 Arachis duranensis | reverse complement strand
AGCACCACAAAGTCAGTTGGAAAGGCGAATGGCCCAACCTTGACAATCATGTCCTCAATTATGCTTGATGGGTATTTAATGGAGCCATCAGCAAGTTGGAGGCATATCCGGGTTGGTTTGACTTCTTCAGTCAACCCAAGCTTTCTGATAGTGGATGCAGGTATTAGATTGATACTTGCTCCAAGGTCACACAGGGCTGTCTTGGTGCAAGCACCTTCTAATGTGCATGGTATCATAAAGCTTCCTGGATCTTGAAGCTTTCCTGGTAAGCTTTTCAGAATGACTGCACTGCATTCTTCAGTGAGAAATACTTTTTCAGTTTCTCTCTAATCCTTCTTATGACTTAAGATCTCTTTCATGAACTTAGCATAAGAAGGTATTTGCTCAATTGCCTCTGCAAACGGAATCTTTATTTCAAGAGTCCTTAGGTAGTCTGCAAAGGGGGCAAATTGCTTATCCTGCTCCGATTGGCGGAGTTTCTGAGGATAAGGAATCTTGGCTTTATATTCTTCAACCTTAGTTGCTGCAGGTTTATTCCTTACAGAAGTGGTTGGAGAAGCCTTTTTAGAGGGGTTACTATCAGCACTCTCAGGTGTCTGATTCCCCATTAGCGTTTGAACGCCAGGATTGGGTGAAGATTGGGCGTTTAACGCCAACTTTTCTCCCCTTTCTGGCGTTTGGACGCCAGAACTGGGCAGGGAATGGGCGTTTAACGCCAGCTTTCCCCCCTTTTCTGGCGTTTAAACGCCAAAAGTATTCCTCTCTGGGCTCTTAGTGTCCTCAGAGGGATTTTGGACAGTGGTTTGGTTATTCTCTGTCAATTGTTCCTTATTTGGCTTTTTGCTACTTTGAGCAGTGTTATTCAATATCTTCCCACTCCTCAGTTGAACTGCTTGGCATTCTTCTGTTATCTGTTTAGATAGCTGCTGTTTTGCCTGATTCAACTGTGATTCTATGTTCTTGTTAGTAATTTTAGTTTCTTGGAGCATTTCTTTAAATTTTGCTAACTATTTTGTCATCAGTTGTAATTGCTGATTAAGCTCAACCATCTGTTCTTGAGGATTAGGATCAGTGGCTACTGCCATAACTTTTTCTTTTGTAGAGAACTCATTGCTAGAGTACAAATATTGATTTCTAGCAACAGTATCTATAAGCTCTTGAGCCTCTTCAATCGTCTTCCTCATATGTATAGATCCACCAGCTGAGTGGTCTAAAGACATCTGAGCTTTTTCTGTAAGCCCATAGTAGAAGAC
>NC_029774.3:101669302-101670418 GCF_000817695.3 Arachis duranensis | reverse complement strand
TTTTTGGAGGGTAAAATTGATTCAGGAATTTGTCTGATAACTGTTTCCATGTTTTTATGCTTGCTGTAGGTTGGTTATTCAACCACCTCTTAGCTTGATCTTTTACAGCAAATGGAAACAGTAATAGTCTGTAGACATCCTGATCCACCTCTTTATCACGCACTGTGTCAGAAATTTGTAAGAATTGTGCCAGAAACTCAGTAGGTTCTTCCTGTGGAAGACCGGAATACTGGCAATTTTGCTGCACCATGATAATGAGTTGAGGATTTAGCTCAAAGCTGCTTGCTTTAAAGGGAGGTATACAGATGCTAATCCCATATGCAGCTGTAATGGGGTTAGCATATGACCCCAGAGTCCTTCTGGACTGTTCAATTCCACTTAGGTCCATGATGGAGAAAGGGAATATGATATGAATTCACAAGTAAAGTAATATATATATATTTTTTTTTTGACCGAAAAAATTAAAATAAAACAAAAGGAAAACAAAATAAATTTTCGAAAACTAAAATAAGATCAAGGCAAATTGAAAACTAAATCAATTAGTCAATTAAGAAGATTTTGGAATTAGCAATTGAAAAGATATGATTGAAAATTATTTTGAAGAAGATTTGATTTTTTGAAATGAGGAAAGAGAAAAACAACAAATGACACCAAACTTAAAATTTTTAGAAAATCAGACACAAATTTTCGAAAACTTAAAGGAAAACAAAAAGAAGACACCAAACTTAGAATTTTTAAAGATCAAAAAGGGACTAGGGACATGCAAATTCGAAAAGTCAAAAGAAAACAAAAGCATGCAATTGACACCAAACTTAGAATATGAAACTAAACTCAAATAAAAGACTCTAAACCAACTAAAATAAAACAGTCCTAATCTAAGCAACAAGATAAGCCGTCAGTTGTCCAAACTCGAACAATCCCCAGCAACGGCGCCAAAAACTTGGTGCACGAAATTGCAATCACACTTTTGCAATCCCGCACAACTAACCAGCAAGTGCACTAGGTCGTCCAAGTAATACCTTACGTGAGTAAGGGTCGATCCTACGGGGATTGTCGGCTTGAAGCAAGCTATGGTTATCTTGTAACTCTTAGTCAGGATATCAATAATTATCAGGG
>NC_029774.3:101617041-101668823 GCF_000817695.3 Arachis duranensis | reverse complement strand
CAGATACAATGTCAAAAGATCCTATTAATAGTGAACTAGTAACCTAGGGTATACAGAAATGAGTAAATGACGTAAAAATCCACTTCTGGATCCACTTGGTGTGTGCTTGGGCTGAGCATTGAAGCTTTCATGTGTAGAGACTTTTTCTGGAGTTAAACGCCAGCTTTTATGCCAATTTGGGCGTTTAACTCCAATTTTTATGCCAGTTCCAGTGTTAAACGCTGGGAATTATGAAGCTGATTTGCAACGCCGGTTTGGGCCATCAAATCTCGGGCAAAGTATAGACTATTATACATTGCTGGAAAGCCCAGGATGTCTACTTTCCAACGCTGTTGAGAGCGCGCCAATTGGGATTCTGCAGCTCCAGAAAATCCACTTCGAGTGCAGGGAGGTCAGAATCCAACAGCATCTGCAGTCCTTTTCAGCCTCCGAATCAGATTTTTGCTCAGGACCCTCAATTTCAGCCAGAAAATACCTGAAATCACAGAAAAACACACAAACTCATAGTAAAGTCCAGAAAAGTGAATTTTAACTAAAAATTAATAAAATATAATAAAAACTAACTAAAATATACTAAAAACATACTAAAACAATGCCAAAAAGCGTATAAATTATCCGCTCATCAATAACTAAAAACACACTAAAAATACTGTGAAAAAGGGTATAAGAAATCCCATCATCACACATCCACATTTTATTTGTCTCCTTATTTTCAAATGCTTTTAAATTTATAACCTTCCATACTACCTCTATATGACGCAGAATTTTACAAAACCACAACTCAATAAGTGCACCGAATCGTATCAAGTAATATCACGGTGAGTGAGTTATTATTTCCACGAAGATTAACGGACTAAGCAATAATGATTAATTGATTAATGGATGCACCTTAATTTTGGAAGTTGGATCTTATCTTATCTATGAATATTTGAGTTTGTTGCATGAATGTGGAGGTGGTTTGGGCTATTGTGGTAGTGTGTTGAGTGAGTTTTTCCAGGACATTTTCAAGAGAAGTGAATTTGGTTTCAAGAGAAGAGATTTTGGTTTCAAGAGAAGAGATTCTTTGATGGATTTCTAATTGCATTAAGGGAGCTTGTTGTTGATATATTGCATTGAAGCTTCTTTGTTCTTGGTTCTCCCACCCAACGTTTGGGTGATTTCTCCATTTCGAATTGTGTGGGTCATTCTCGGGCCTTAAGAAATGTCCCGTATAGTTTACTTGCTCTAGGGGTGATCGAAGTCCATCATTCCTTTATACAAGAACACCAAACAGAATTAAATTCACCTTGTGGAATAAAGGAAAAAAATAGAGAGAAATAACATAGAATAATAAACAGAAAATAAAGGAGAGATAAAGTAAAATAAGATAAAATAAAGATCTACTTTAGTAATTCGTAAAGTAAAAGAAAAAGTCTAATTTAGAGAACCAATTAATGGGTAGTTGTTAATCTCAATTAATCCTCGACAACGGCGCCAAAAACTTGATATGAAATTTTGCAAAACCACAACTCGGCAAGTATACCGAATCGTATCAAGTAATATCCCGGTGAGTGAGTTATCGTTCCCACGAGAATTAATAGACTAAGAAACAATGATTAATTAATTATTCTAATTAGACAAATCAAATAAATAGAGGAGTGAATAAGGGATTCAAAACGTGTAATAGAGAGTAATAAAATAGCAAACAGTGAGTGTGAAGACAATATTGGTGAGAATGTTAAGGTTTCAAAGACATTCACTCTTTAGAAAAATAATCCTTGTGTTCATTTATTTGAGGCTTGCAAAGATCAATCACGACAAATCATAAATAATCAAATCCCAATTCCTTGGTAATTCAATTTCTCTTTAACCTAATTAATCACTAATTCCTTAGTCAATTACTTAAGAAAATAGGTGAAGCACAATTCTGATTTAATTTCAAATAAGATTCAAGAATAGCCCTTAGGTTGAATTTTGTCACCTATCCAAACTAGTCCTAAACAATTGAAACTTACAAGAAAGAATAATTTCAAAAAGATTTTTAATCCGAATTTTATGTCACTTATTCAAACTAGAGAAATTGAAAATCAATACATGTCGCACACTCTTTGAAATACTATTCCTAGTCAAATAAAAAAAGTAGTGAGAAAGAGTTTTCAAGCTAATTCAAATATTAATTTTTCCAAAATAATATTTAGAATTCAAAATGGGGTTATAATATTTTTCAACAATACTAAATCTTTAATAATGAAGAACCAAAACTCAATCATGAAATAGATCAAAGTATAAACCTCAATCCAAATAAAACATTTAGATTAATAATCCATAAAAAAAATGAATAGAGCTCTTAACCTTAACAAAGGAGATTAGTTGCTCATGATTGAATGAAAACAAAATTATAAAGTATGGTGTATGATGATGTTCCGGAGTGTGATCCCCAGGAGTGTTATCTCACTGGATAATGTTGTAATTTTCTGCGAAAAATTGTGTAAAAATACGTACCATTAAATTAGTCGACAGTATCGGCTTAAATCTATCCTGTACTGCAAGAGAGAAATTAAAACTATAGAGAAACTTAGAAAATTATTTATCGTTAAAAATCAGGCACTAATTCTAAAGGTTTTGGCCCAAAGTTGGACTAAACGTACAAAAAACGCTACGCAGTTAGATTAAGCCCAAGTTGGGCCCAAATCTAACATATAAATACTCTAAAATGAAGCCAATTCAGTTCATAACACCCTCAAATACAAACACATGCAGATGAGAATTGAGAGAGAGGAAGGAGAAGAAACACTATTCACATTCTCATTCTTTGGCTCATAACTTGAGCTATGGTGCTCCGATTTGCGTATCATTCGCTTCCACATGAAGCTCTCATTGATCCCGTCATTTCTAGCTAAACATTGATGGTAAGAATTCAAAATTCACACTCCTTTCTTATCCCTAATAAATTTTGAAAATTTAGGTTTAGAGATTTTGTGATTTTAGTTGTTTAGGAGTGTTTTAGCATTGGAGTATTGTTGGGTTTTGCCCCCAACACCATTGAGTAAGGTAAGAATACCCTAACCTTTATGAATTTATGATTTTGGTGAACCCTATGTATTAATTATGGTGATTTGGTATTAAAAAATAAACCTTATAGCTTGAATTTGGTGAATTTTGGAATTTGTTGTGGCAATTGGATTGGCTTTGGTGGTGGAACTCTTTTGTGCTTGCTTGGAAGTGAGCATTTGGGTGATTTTAGGTTGTACAGAATCCGGCAAAGGTATGGTTTCAGTTTTCTTTATTTAATATGTAATGTTTCATGAAACTTAGGCTAGTGGACCATAGGATAGGATTGAATTTAATATATAGTTGTTTAAATTGTGTTTGTGGTGTATGCATGTTGATGAAGATTGAATAATTATAGGTGTTGAGATATGATTGTAGTGGATTCCAATATGATGATGATTGATGATTAATGATGGTTGTAAGTATGGTATCTAGAGAGGGAGGATGTTGTTGAATTTGGATTGTTGGTTTGGTGAATTGAGTAATATTTTAGTGTGAAAATGATTGAGAAAGTGATTAAGAAGTGATGGATTATATATATATATATATGAGAGACAATATTAAATAGTAGGTTTTCGTATAGATTAGAATGTGTTTTGGATTTGGTTTGGTTTGATGTTTTGAAAAACTAGGGAACCTTGTAAGTTTTTATAAAACCTTATTTTTTATGAACTTTGATGAGGCATAACATGGCCTCTGGACTTTCATTTTGGATGAAACTTAATTTAAATGAAAGTTTTGTCTAAGAACTTTAAGAGTTCAAGGAATGGAAGAAAAATATTTTAAAACAAAAAAGTTATGCGCATTTGAAGTTTAGTATAAAAATCTGAATTCTGCAGCTTTTCAAAAAATTTCTAAGTTTTTAATACTATGCGTACGCAGACTGTTGCACGCGACGTAGGGATTGGCCGCTGCCAAGTACCCATGCTTACACGGCACAGGCATGCATACGGGGAAAGGTTTATTTTTTTAGGCATGTGTACGCTGCATGTTGTATGCGACGCAAGTCTCCTTTGCTGTTTTGAGGTCTCTTGTACGCAAGTGTAGCATGCATACGCGAAATGGGCATTTTGACACCCATGCGTATGCAGACAGCGGGATGCATACGCAGATAAGGGCATGCGTACGTATGATTTCTATTTTGCTGAAAACTTGTCTTTCTTCAATTTTAAAGGTTTTCATAGCTTTCTAAACTTTCTTAACTTCTATTTGAGACTTATAACTAATGATTAGGCTTTGAGATTATTGAGGATGAGTTATCTGACTTAAGATTAGATGATTTATGTTTGATTTAGAAGATGGAGACTTAGGCTTGAGAAGTTCTGTGGATGGAATGACTTGAATGGTTTGACGGAGTGTTGAGAGGACAAAATATTGATAATTGATGATAAGTTTGACACTTGGAAATGATTGATTATGATGAGATGAGTAATAATGAACTTGTGCTTTGAGCTGTGATCACTAAGATATACTATATACTATTTATATACAAATATTAATGAGTTCTTATGCACCTGGCAAGGATGATGGTTAATCCCGTTTGTCGAGGTTGTGGCATCGGCATAAGAACGGTGGTTAATCCCGCTTACGTTGAGATATGAGGTCTGAGAATTTGTATCCCGCTTACATCCTTTCGAATCACAAGAGTGTGTTGGGAATTATATCTATGGATAGTGAGACGGGCACTTTATCCCTGCGGTACCAATTTTTATTCGTGACCAAAAGGTGATATCCAATGGGAATGTGTCAAGTTGGTAGTTGAACCGACAAGTAATATCAAAGCTAATAGAATAGACATTCATCATATACATCTTTATGTGTTTGTTTGCTTTTTCTAATTACATCTTTTGCCTAAGTGTATAACATGTTTACTTGCTTCCTGAATTACTTACTATATATACATATTACCTGTGTTTTACTTATTTGAAATTACTTGTGCTTTCTATTGGGATTGACGAGACTCGGTAGGTGGTGGTGATGGGATTGCATGGAGGATAGGGTGGTGAAGGCTGTGGGACAGCAGTGAACTATTGGTTAGAAATTCCTTAGGAGTAGACAACCCTTTAAAGATTTTAATAAACTTGTTGCTAAGTTTTAAATCTCTATATCGATGTGAAGTTCTAGGATTTTCTTTGGCATTCTAGAACCTTATATCTTATATATTAGGCCCTGTTACCATACTAATAACCTCCAGTTCTCATACCATATGTTGTTGTTGTTTTTCAGATGTAGGACACAACCGACCTCGGTGAGTTGCAAGATGGTGATAGGGCAGAGGATCTCTCTTATGTTTTGTCCTTTTGGTTATTTTGATGTAGTTACGTGCTCTCTTTTGTATACTGTATCTTGATGCCTTAGAGGCTTTCTTTGAGAGTTAGGATGTTGTTGTTTTATTTCAAAAACTATGTTATGTCTGTATCAACTAGTCGGCCTAAACTCTGCGGGCTACGGCTAGTATTCTTTTGGCTATTATACATACATATATACATACATACATACATACATACATACATATATATACCCTGTGATATTGCATCTTTATCTTGTATTTATGTTCATGTCTTGTGCCTTTACACATTTGGTTATCGTGTGAATGCTTTGTGCTTTGTATCTTTGTTTTGAGCTTTATTTCTTCTTCGAGCTTCTAGAATTATTATTTCCATATATATATATATATATTATGATGTGAGCTTTAGAACTGTCGTGGTGCTTTGTTATCCTTTGCTTTACGACATGAGGTAAGACTTAGGGTAATAGGGTGTTACATTTAGTGGTATCGGAGTGGTTCATCCTCGTAAACCTGAAGAATAGACCGATTGTGCTTCATTGCATACTCTGGGTCATTTTTCTTTCGTGTTATTTAGGTTATCTACTTGATATGTATAGCATGCTTGTTTGTGAGTGCCTTTTTGGGATAATTGAAGTACTAGGCTTGAGATATTAAGACTGATCACCTTAATATCGATTGTTTGGTGTAGACAGAAACCTGAATGGAAACTCGCAGACGAGGTCAACTGCGTGTATGGAGAGATAATGAGAATGACCAACCGGCTGATAACCATACTAAGTTCATTGCAGCGATGACCAATTGAACCAATTCTATGCAAGCGAGCGCGACTACGACAGCGCAAGCTATCGAGAGGTTGGGTTAACTAGTCGAAAATGGTAATGGAAATGGGGAAGGGGTCGGAATCAACTCAGAAGGTGCTCCGATGACAGTTACTACTTTTCTCAAAGTTAACTCGCTGACTTTCAGAGGAACAACAAATTCTTCTGAAGCAGACAATTGGTTCCAAGTCATGGAGCGCGCATTGCAGACTTAGCATGTCTCGGATAACCAATTTGTGGAGTTTGCAGCCTATCAACTAATGGGGGAAGCGCAACACTAGTGGCAAAGAGAGTGCCGACTAATGCAATTACAGAATGCAGATATTCTTTGGGATGTATTTCAGACGGCTTTTTATAAGAAGTATTATCCATAGTCCGTAAGGGAAGCTAGAGAGTTAGAGCTTATGCAACTAAAGCAAGACTCATTGTCTATAGCCGAGTATACTAGTAGATTTGAAGAACTCAATAGGTTCTCAAGGGTATGGTGAAGAGCCCCTGAGTCCTATGAGTGTTGGAAATGCATAAAGTACTAGGGAGGTCTTCAGGAGAATTTTATGACTGTTGTGGCTCTGTTGAAGATTTGGATATCTTTCCAGTTAGTGAACAAGGCTAGAGTGGTCGAGGATTGTGCTAAGAATGTGCCATTGGCAAGAGACACTAGAGGAGGAAATAACAACAGAGGTCGTGGGAAGTACTTTTAGCCTAAGGGTTAGAACTTCAAGAGGGGTGGATACGCACCTCAACACCCTCAAGGTCAAGGAAACTTTAGAAGGCCCACTTATGATTAGTACCACTAGGCAAAAGGAAGAAGTAAACAAAGTAAGACTTCTCCAGATTTAATTTGTGAGCGTTGCGGACATTTTTATCCTTATGATTTGTACAAGCTGGGTATAGGTGGTTGCTTTATTTGTGGATTGCCAGGTTACCTAGCAAGGAATTGCACTCGTAAGAGGAATTCGAATGCTAGTCAGAATCAACAACAAGGTCAAGCGTTTGCTGTGAATGCCAATGATGCTGCTAAGTCAGATCCTTTGATGAGAGGTAAATGTTTAATTGGTAACAAAGAGTTGATTGCATTGTATAACACTGGAGCTTCACATTCATTCAATGCTTTTGATAAGGCTGCTGAACTCAGGTTAAAGATCTTAAACTTAGCTTTTGATTTGCACGTGCATACCCCGTCTCAAACTATTGTGACTAGATTAGGTTGTAGATAAATACCTTTCAATATAGAAGATATATCTTTTGTCCATGACTTGATGTTTTTGTCGATGGTTGGGCTGGAAATAATTTTGGGATTTGATTGGTTATCACAGAACCGAGTACTGTTGGATTGCTTTGAGCAATCGATTCTAGTTTTGTCAGAAGGAGAAAGAGCAACAATTGTGGCTGAGGGTTATTACCTGAACTCTGTAATGGTGAACTGTAGTGGGGAAGAGTATCAAGGTTATATACTCTTGGCTGCGAATACGTCGGGTGATGAGCAGAGAATTTTTCAAAGTATTTCCTAAAGATATTCCCAAATTTCCACCTCAAAGGAAAACTGAATTTGCGATAAACTTGGTGTCGGGAGCCAGGCCAGTGTCAATTATGCCATACAGAATGGCTCCGATAAAGCTGGCTGAACTTAAGACTCAATTGGAAGAGCTTCTGAACAAGAGGTTCATTCGACCAAGTGTATCTCCGTGGGGGCGTTAGTTTTATTGGTGAAAAAGAAAGTTAGAGGAATTCGACTCTGTGTGAATTACTGACTGTTGAACAAGGTGACGGTAAAGAATAAGTATCCATTGCCGAGAATCGATGACTTAATGGATCAATTGCAAGGAGCCAGAGTATTTTCAAAGATTGATTTGAGATCTGGTTACCATCAGATTAGGGTGAAGGAGGATGATATTCCAAAAACTTCATTTAGAACACGTTATAGTCACTATGAATACGCGGTAATGTCCTTTGGGTTGACCAATGCGCCTGCTATGTTCATGGATTACATGAATAGAGTATTTCGTCCCTTTTTGGATAAGTTTATGGTGGTGTTCATAGATGACATCTTAGTTTATTCAAAGACGGCAAAAGAGCATTTGAGGATAGTGTTGCAAATTTTGAAGGAGCGAAAGTTGTATACAAAGTTGTCGAAGTGCAAATTCTGGAAGGAGAAAGTAAAGTTCTTAGGTCATGTGGTGAGTAAAGGAGGAATAGCCATGGATCCTACAAAAGTTGAAGTAGTGATGGAATGGGGAAGATCGACGTTAGTGATTGAGGTTAAGAGCTTCTTGGGATTAGCTGGGTATTACAGAAGGTTCATTCACGAATTCTCACAAATCTCATTGCCGATGACTAAGTTAACTCAGAAAGAGACACCATTTGTGTGGAAGTCCGAATGTGAGGAAATTTTTTAGAATTTGAAAGAGAAGTTTCCTTCAGCGCCAATTTTAATTCTACCTGAACCACATGAACCGTTTGAAGTTTACTATGACGCCTCATTGAAAGGCTTGGGTTATGTGTTAATGCAATACCAGAATGTAATAGCTTATGCTTCGCGTCAGCTTAGATCCAATGAGGTGAATTACCCAACTCATGACTTAGAATTGGCGGCGGTTGTGTTTGTATTGAAGATTTGGAGGCACTATTTGTACGGAGTGAAGTTTCGAGTCTTTTCTGATTACAAAAGTCTCAAGTACATATTTGATCAAAAAAAGCTCAAAATGCGCCAAAGAAGATGGATGGAGCTACTGAAAGATTATGATTTTGAGCTAAGTTATCACCCTGGGAAGGCTAACATTGTAGCGGATGCCTTGAGTAGAAAATGTTTGACTGTCACTTGGATGTGGATTAAGGAAGAGGAGTTGGTGAGTAGGTTTACAGACCTTAAGTTAGATCTTGGTGAAGTTGATGGACAAGCCTGTTTAAACTAGTTGTAAACTTCAAGTACCTTCAAGATAGAAATTCAGAGGGCTCATCAAAACGAGCAAGAACTTCATAAAATGTTTCAACCGATTGGTAAAGAAAGGTGAGGAGAATTCACTAAGGATGGTGAAGGATTATGGAGGTATAAGGGGAGGATCTGTGTGCCAGATGTTGGGAGTTTGAGACAATAATTCTTGTTGAAATCTCATAACAACAAATTCTCTATTCATCTAAGAACTACAAAACTGTATCACAATTTGAAGAAGATATTTTGGTGGCCTGGGATGAAAGGTGATGTAGCTACACTTGTATCCAAGTGCTTGATGTGTCACCTGGTAAAGATAGAGCACCAGAGACCATCGGGAATGCTACAGCAACTTGTAACGGGTTTTTATGGAAGTGGGAAATAATTTCTATGGACTTTGTAACGGGTTTTTCGAGGACTAAGTTATGATTTGATGCGGTTTGGGTGATCATGGATCGCTTAACCAAGTCCACTCACTTTCTGCCTATCCGAGTGAACAATTCATTGGAGGAATTGGCGAGATTATACATGAAGAAGATTGTAAGGTTTCACGGTGTGCCAAAGACAATAGTTTTGGATCGAGATCCCTTATTCACATCAAGGTTTTGGAGAGCTTTTCAAAGAGCTTTTAGTATGAGACTATGGCGTAGCATCCACAAATTTATGGACAGTCAAAAAGGACTATTCAGACATTGTAGGATATGCTAAGGGTGTGTGCATTTGATCAACCGGGAAGTTAAGACCGTTACAAGCCATTGGTGGAGTTTGCGTGCAACAACAGCTTTCATGCGAGCATTTGTATGGCTCCGTATGAAGCTTTGTATGGACAGAAGTGGTAGTCTCCACTATGTTGGTATGAAATGGGTGAAACAAGTGTGGTGGGACTGGATTTAGTAGCAGATACCACTGAGAAGATCAAGCAAATTCGAGTTAGAATCCTAACTGCACAAAGCTGACAGAAGAGTTATGTGAATCAGAGGAGAACACCATTAGAAGTTGAAGTAGGTAAGCACGTATTTTTTAAAGTTACTTCGACAACTGGGATTGGTAGAGTGATTAAGACTAAGAAGTTAAACCCGAGGTTCGTTGGACCTTTTGATATTTTTAGACGAGTCAGGCCAGTGGCTTACCAAGTAGTTTTGCCACCGCGTTTGTCTAACCTGCATGATGTATTCTATGTGTCACAACTCCGTAATTACATATCGGATGCGGCTCATGTGTTAGAGCCCGAGTCGGTTGAATTGAATGAGAACCTGGTATTTCAAGTCACACCAGTGAGAATTGATGATACTAGTGTGAAGAAGTTGCGTGAAAAAGAAGTTCTATTAGTGAAGGTAGCTTGGAGAAGAGCTAGAATGGAAGAACACACTTTGGAATTGGAGTCCGAGATACAAAAGGATTATCTGAAGTTATTCTCAGGTAATTATTAAATTTTAGGGACAAAATTTCTAATTTAGTGGGGAGAATGTAAGAACCGGAGATTAACAACTGTTTAAAAAAAATAAAATAAAATAATAATTTAATTGTCCAAAATAGGATAAAATATTTAGAATGTTAATTTGAATATTTAAAGGTGAGATTTAAATTCAGTGAATTTTTTTGAGTAGGAAAATGTAATTTTCTATGGAAAATTGCATAAAAATACGTATCGGTAAATTAGCCGGCAATACTGGCTTAAGTCTGTCCTATACTGTGAGAGAGAAAATAAAACTGTAGAGAAACTTAGAAAATTATTTAGAATTGAAAATTGGGCGCTAATTATAAAGGTTTTAGCCTAAAGTTTGGCCAAACGAACCAAAAATACTACGCGGTTGGACCGGACCCAAGTTTGGCCCAATTCCAACATATAAATACCCTAAAATAAAGCCATTGAGCTCATAACACCCTCAAACACTAACAGATGCAGCTGAGAATTGAGAGAGAGGAAGGAGAAGAAACACTATTTACTTTCTCCTTCTTTGGTTCATAACTTGAGCTATGGTATTCTGATTTGCGTGCTGTTTGAGGCAACACAAAGTTTTCATCGAGCTCTTCATTTCTAGCTAGGCATTGCTGGTAAGAATTCAAAATTCACACTCCTTTCTTAGCCCTAACAGATTCCAAAAATTTGGGTTTAGATTTTGATTATATTTTGTGATTTTGGTTGTTTAGGGGTGATTTAGCATTGGAGTGTCGTTGAGTTTTGCCCCCAAATACCATTGGGTAGGTAAAATTGCTCTAAACCCTTATGGATTTGTGATTTTGGTGAACCCTAGGTATTAATTATGGTGATTTGGTATGTCTAGCTTGAATTTGGTGATTTTTGGAATTTTATGTGGCAATTGGATTGGCTTTGGTGGCAGAACTCTTTTGTGCTTGGTTGGAAGTGAGTGTTTGGGTGATTTTGGGTTGTGTGAAAATTGACCAAGATATGGTTTCGGTTTTCTTTATGTAATATGTAATATTTCGTGAAACTTAGGCTAGTGGACCATAGGATAGGATTGAATTGAATATATGGTTGTTTGAATTGTGTTTGTGCTATATTCACGTTGATGAAGATTGAATAATTATATGTGTTGAGATATGATTGTAGTGGATTTTAATATGATGATGATTGATGATTAATGATGGTTGTATGTTTGGTATTTAGAGAGGGAGGATGTTATTGAATTTGGATTATTGGATTAATGAATTGAGTAATATTTGAGTGTGAAAATGATTGAGGTAGTGATTAGGAAGTGATAGATCATATATATATGAGAGACAATATCAAATTGTAGGTTTTGGTATGGATTAGAATGTGTTTTGGATTTGGTTTAATTTGATGTTTTAGAAAACTAGAGAATCTTGTAAGTTTTTATAAAATTTTATTTTTGATGAACTTTGACAAGACATAACTTGGCTCCGGATCCTCATTTTAGATGAACTTGATTTAAATGAAAGTTGGGTTCGAGAGTTTTAACACGTTCGAAGAACGGATGAAAAATGTTTTAAAACGAAAAAGTTATGCGAGTTTGAAGTTCGGTATAAAACTTTGAATTCTGCAACTTTTCAAAATTTTTCTAAGTTTTTAATGCCATGCGTACTTAGATTATTGCACATGACGCGGGGATTGGCTGCTGTGAAGTACCCATGCATAGGCGGCACAGGCGTGCATACACGGAAACATTGATTTTTTAGGCATGCATACGTGGCATGTTGCACGCGATGCGAGCCTCCTTTGCTGTTTTGAGGTCTCGCGACCGCTAATGTAGCATTCGTATGCGACATGGGCATTTTGACACTCATGCATATGCAGATAAGGGCATGCGTACGCATGACCCCTGTTTTGCCGAAAACTTGTTTTTCTTCAGTTTTAAAGGTGCTCATAGCTTTCTAAACTTTCTTAACTTCTATTTGAGACTTATAACTAGTGATTAGGCTTTGAGATTATTGAGGATGAGTTACATGACTTAAGATTAGATGACTTATGTTTGATTTAGAAGATGGAGACTTAGGCTTGGGAAGTTCTGTGGATGGAATGACTTGAGTGGTTTGGCGGAGTGTTGAGAGGACAAAATATTGAGAACTAATTATGAGTTTGAGACTTAGAAATGATTGATTATGATGAGATGAATAATAATGAACTTATGCTTTGAGCAGTGAC
Source organism: Arachis duranensis (assembly GCF_000817695.3). Lineage (NCBI taxonomy): Eukaryota > Viridiplantae > Streptophyta > Magnoliopsida > Fabales > Fabaceae > Arachis > Arachis duranensis. Next base: position 101,656,131 of record NC_029774.3, on the reverse strand, counting down.
CACTGAGATATACTATATACTATTTATATACTGATATTGATGAGTCGCTATGCGCCTGGCAAGGACGGTGGTTAATCCCGCTTATGTTGAGATGTGAGGTCTAGAGATGAGTATCCCACTCACATCCTTTCGAATCACAAAAGTGTGTTGGGCACTATATCCATGGACAGTGTGCCGGGCACTATATCCCTGGGGTACTAATTTTTATTCATGACCGAAAGATAACATCCTATGGAGATGTGTTGGATTGGCAGTTTAACCGACAAGTGATATCACGGCCAATAAGACAGACATTCATCATGTGCATCATCTATGTGTTTGTTTGCTTTGCCTAATTGCATCTTTTGCCTAAATGTATAACATATTTACTTGCTTCCTGAATTACTTGCTATATATGCATATTACATGTGTTTTACTTGTTTGAAATTACTTGTGCTTTCTATTGAGATTGAGGAGGCTCAGTAGGCGGTGGCGATGGGATCTCATGGAAGATAGGCTGGCGAAGGCTGTAGGATAGCAGTAAACTATTAGTTAGAAATTCCTTAGGAGTAGACAACCCTTTGAGGATTTTATTAAAGTTGTTGCTAAGTTTTAAATCTCTATATCGGTGTGAAGTTCTAGGATTGCCTTTGGCGTCCCGGAACCTTATATCTTATATATTAGACACTGTTACTTTATTGAGAACCTCTGGTTCTCATACCATATGTTGTTGTTATTTTTTAGATGCAGAACGCAACCCACCTCAGTGAGTTACAGGATGGTGACAGGGCAGAGGATCTCTCTTATGTTCTAGCCTTTTGATTATTTTGATGTAGTTACACTCTCTCTTTTGTATATTGTATATTATATCTTGATGCCTTAGCTTAGAGGCTTACTTTGAGAGTTAGGATGTTGCTATTTTATTTAAAAACTCTATTATGTCTATATCAATTAGTCGGCCTAAACTCCACGGGCTGCGGCTAGTATTCTTTTGGCTATTATACATATATATAACGATATACCTTGTGATCTTGTATCTTTATCTTATATTTATGTTCATCTCTTGTGCCTTTATGCGTTTGGTTATCGTGTGAATGCTTCACGCTTTGTATCTCTGTTTTGAGCTTTATTTCTTCTTCGAGCATCTAGAATTATTATTTCCTTCTATATATATATATTACGATATGAGCTTTAGAACTATTATGGCACTTTGTTATCCTTTGCTTTACGGCATGAGGTAAGACTTAGGGTAATAGGGTGTTACAAATGTTCTCTCCTTATTTTTCAAAAGCTAAACAAACTCTAATAATTTAAATTCAAACTAAGTCAAAACAAAATTAAATTTAATTACATCAAATCTTTTCTAATAACTGTAGTGATCTTCCTTGTAATTAAAATTTGAAACTTGATAAGATGCTTTGTTGAAATCATGGAATTGAAACTAAATCTCGGGCCAACAAAATAAACACTTGAAGTTGGAGAGATTAGTGAAGGATTGGAGTATCCCTGGGAGGTTGGTTGGCCCATACGTTGGACACAAGAGTCCATGCGTTGAACGCATGGACTTGGAGCAGCCTCTGAGGTGAAACGTGTTCAACGTTGAGGCTCCTTAAGTTGAACGTGAGAGAGAAAGCAAGCCACTGGAGGTGTCATAATTGGCACGTTGAACCTAGCTAAAGAGCAAGTTGTACGTGGGGTGCCTTGTGTTGAACGTGGGATAGAATGGCAAGCTACTGGGGTGCCATAAATGGCACGTTTAACGTGCTGAGGGGCATGTTGAATGTGAGGAGTAGCTAGTCACTAGAGAGGGCTTCAAGAGGCACATGGAACTTGGGTGCAGCCAAGTTGAACGTGAGGTGCTTTTTGGGCTTGAGGGCTGGGCTTCACTTTTAAGGCTGCTTTCAACGCAAGAAATGACGGTGTTAAACTCAAATCCACCATAGACATATATTATTGTTAGAAAATTTTGGATGCTAGCTTTTTAACGTTGCTAGTACAACTTCATTTGGATTTCTATAACTCAAGTGATACTTGATAGAGTGTGGAGAGGTCAGCACACGTTGGACGCAGGATGCCTCACGTTGAACATGAGCTGTTTTCAGACGCTGAAAGGAGAGGGTCGTTCAAGGCCCAAACTGAATGTCCACTATAGACTATTATATATCAATGGAAATTTCTGGAAGTTAGCTTTCTGATACTGTTGGAACTGCTTCATTTGGACCTCTATAGTTCAAGTTATCTTTGTTGGAGTATAAAGAGATCAGGGTTGCAATTTCTCTTTGAACTTCTTTGGCTTGTTTCCAACTCTTGCTTCCCTGGCAGGTACTTCCTCTTGCTTTCCACCTTCCTTGTTTCTCCCAAAGGCTTCTTTAATTGTTCATCTCCTCCTTTATTCTTGCCTAAAATCTTTAAACAACTCTCTAAACAAATCAAAGTACAAGACAACTCCACGAAACATTGATTAAAGCATATAAATCTCAATTAAAATAAAAAAATCACTAAGTTTGTTCAAAGAAAGAAACCCCAAGAAGCATTGATTAAAAGCATAAGAATCTTAATAAAAACAAGGAGATCACTAACTTTATCCAAAGAAATAATAACTAAAAATAACTAAAGATGCTCATGCATCAATACGATAGCAAAAAAATTAAATTAAATTATCCATCTCCTCTTTTTAAATTTACTAACCTTTTGATCCATCCAACATTCAAACCATGATCTAACAAACGTCATAAAAAATATGCTTTAATGTTGGCAACCCAAATGTATTTCCCGTTGCCACACTAATTGATGATTGGTTTGGCAAATGCACTAAATCACTTCAAGTAATACCACAGTGAGTAGATATCATTCTCACGAGGATTAAAGGAATTAACAAACAATGTTTAATTGAATTGCTAATTAGATTCACAAAACTTTTGTAAGAGAAAGAATTGAACTTGAAAAATATTAGTTTGTTATGCAAAGCTTATGATTGATGAGAGAAATAGATAATGAATGGAGATGTTAAGGTTTCCGATATGTTTGATTTTTAGGAAAGAAAATGTTCATGTTTATTACCTTTATTCATGCAAAGATATTTTTCACGACAAATCGTATGTAATCAAATCTTAATCCATTGGCGATTCAATTTCTCCTTATACTAGCTAATTGCCAATTCCTTGGTCAATTAGTTAGCAAGAAAAGTTTAAGCGCAATTCTGATTTAATGTCACATAACAATTAAAGCTATTCCTAGTCAATTGAAAAGTTACGAGAATGAGTTTCTTTTCAGCCACATCTTTGACATCGAAATTCAAGAATTTGACCACCCAGTATGCTCTATGCTCCAATTCAACAAGTAAATAGAAAGTTTTGCCATAAACTTGATATGGTGACATGTTGATTGGAGTTTTAAAGGCTATCCTATAAGCCCAGAAAATATCATTGATTTTTATGGACCAATCTTTCCTTGAGGCATTCACTATCTTTTCCAGAATGCTCTTTAGCTATATAATTAAGTGAAAGTTGTTTAGAGTCGGATCGGAGTGGAGGAGCATACATGGGAGTTTGAGTCCAATATGAAGGAGGGCTATCCTTACCCGTTTACAGGTAATTGTCATTAAATTTTGAGAACAAAATTTCTAATTAGGTGGGTAGGATGTAAAACCCTGTTAAATACTTAATAATTAACTAATATATTATTTATGAGCAAAAAGGGTTAAAATTTTTAAACTTCACAGTTAGAAAAAGTAAAAATATTTAGAATGCGAATTAAAACACTAATTGTTCCGTTGGTTACCTGAAACGTTGAAGTCAATCTCGGATGAGATCTTCTGGTGTGATCGGAGCCGCCATGTTCGACTTGTTGGAGCTTGAGGTGCTGTTGGTCCTTGATCACCGGGGGATGGCAGTATCTGCAAGAGACTCCGAAGCTTAAGTCAGCACTGGCTTTAAGCAGGTTTTTTGTAGAATTGGAGTATAAGTTATACCTGGGTGTTCCGGTGTACTTATAGTAGTGCCGAGTGACCTTCCTTAAGATAAGTATGTTATCTTATCTTATCTCTTATGGGAACGGTTATATCTTTTATTAACCGCATCTTAGTAGGCGGCGGTTCTCTGTTTTGGGCCTTCGTGGGCCTTTGTAGCTTTTTCCCGAGCTCTTTGTGAAGAGGTCGGTAGTGGGCCAACTTTTCATGAGGTCGGTCCCTTTGTCTTCGGCCAGTCCAACCCAATAACTCAGACTGGTGTATGAACACTAATCTTAAAGATTTTGGCCCAAAATTTGGCCAACGGGCTAAAACAATTGAACTGGATCCATGTTGGGCCCAAGCCCACCCATATAACCCTTCATAACTTAGCAAATTAAGAATTCACCTTAAGAGAGAGAGAGAGAGAGAGAGAGAGAGAGAGAGAGCTCTACGGATAGAAGAAGAGAAGGGGAAGAAAGCCCTAACAAAACACTATTCATAGACACACTAAAATCCTCATAATTTTCAAACCGTAGCTCCGATCGAAGACCTGTTTGCGGCCACACGTCGCACTTGTCGTCTCTTCATTTCTATCTAACCATTATGGTAAAGAACTCAAAATTCTTGCCCCATTCTCCATTCCTCTTCAATTCCACATTTTTTGTTTGGGTATTGAGGAAATTTCATTTTTTCAATGTTTAGGGGAGGCTCAATCTTGACTTCTAGCGGGATTTTGACCCAAGACTATGAGAAATAAGGTAAAGGAACTAACCTTTTCCCTTTTTTTTTCTAAATTTGAGTTATGAACTTAATGTGTATGTTATGAAAATTGAATGTGGTTAGATGCGAAATTGAGTGAAGGATCACATTGATGAGAAAATTGGCAAAGCTTGGACCGGTGGAAGTTGAAATTGCTGGAAAAGAGTTTTTCCAAGGTTGAGACCACCATCAACAAAGGTACATATCTTAATTTCGGATAGATATTGTGTAAAAATATGTGAAACCCTATGTTAATTGTCTCTAGGTTAGCGTTGAATGAAAATGATTGATGATGTGCTTGAATGATGATTTAGTATAAATATTGTGTTGGATGATAGTTAAAGTTGTATGATTGATAAGTAATTGAGCATTGTGGTTTTGATTGTCTCTTGATGATTATGGAATGGTAAATTGGGATGGAGGTCGTGAATGGAGGCATTATGGTAAGTTTGGGAAAACTGTTGGGTAAGATTGTGGTCAGAAGCCTTAATTGGATAAACTATGAATCGATATATTGATGTGCATTAATTGGTTGATTGATGTTGTTAATGAGATGGGTAATCATAGTGGAAAATGTTTGTTTTGATTTGGGATGGTTAGAAAGAATTGAGAAATCATGAATAGAGAATTTGAGAAAGTTGACAATCTTGCATAATTTGGTAAAAACAGAATTTTGACTAACTTCGACGTGCCATAACTTGGTGCTTGAAGCTTGAATTTGTATAACATTTATCTTATATTGAAGATAGTGAAAAGAGCTTTAAAACTATCTAAGAATGGAAGAAAACCAAATTTTATAGAGAAAGTTATGAACGATTTAAAATCGGTCTAAAAATCTTAAATATTAGCTCTTTTTTTATGAAAATTTTTTAGAGGCAGCTCCCAAGTCAAAGGTTTAGTTTACTTGACAACTTCTCAATTTTAACATAATACGCATTTGTGAATTTTTTTCTTATTTTTCATTTCAATACAGAGACAAAGAAGCTCCAAAACTAACTGAGAGTGGTTTCCAGTTCTTGATATACATTAAATGATTTACAAGCTACATGCACTTATTGTGATGATTGGCCTATATATTGAATGTCTCTCTTGTCAACTATAGCTAATGGAAATAAATTCACAACCTTGGTACATCATCAGGGAATATATCTCTAATTCTGAGGTAACTAATTCTCTCTGTTATTTATTTTCTGAGGTGTTGATGCAGCTGACTTGATCTCATTCATGCTGAAACTTAGTTTTCATGTCATTGGGGAGGTAAGATATTATTGGTCCTTAGTACTTGGTGAATGGTGGGAATTTTCTTGCATAAGAAGGATAATATTATGGTAATCTGTATTAGTTAAAAAAATAGTGGTCTAATTAAAAACATTTTTTTGTCTTGTTGCTTTCTTTCTATAACAGTATTCCTATTATATGTAACTTAAGTGTAACAAGACATTGATGCACTTCTTTCCAATGTATATGCATGTAATATAAACTCAATGACCAATTTTTAGAGGAGCATAATTAGGGATCTAAAAGACCTTGGGTTGGACAAACTTCAACAGGTTACAATATTTCTTTGCTTAATTTTGGAGATAATATCAGTAAATTCATGATGATTTTAACTCAGCAGTAATTGCCTAATTTTTTCTTCTTTTTGTTGAAACTTTATAGAGTAGGAAAGAAAGTTGGTATATACCTACGAAATTGGCAACAAATTTTTCAGTGAGTTTGGTTGATTCGTCATCTAGAAAGGAAGTTTCTTCTTTTTCTTTGGATTGATTTATTTTGCTAGAAATTTTGGTAAATTGGCCTTGTTTCACCGTGTGGTTTCTTTTTGGGAGTTCCCTCAGGGATCAGACTGACTTGCTCTACCATGAGCTTATCTGTTTCTGGTCCAACTTTTTTTTTGTGCCTTGCTCATGTTGGCCTCCTTATTCTTTCCTTTGCATTCCTTCTATTATCCCAATACATTTTTTGCTTGTAAGAAGACATAAAAATTTGAAAACAAATTTAGATATTGCTTTAAGATGTATGAATGTTTGTAGGGTTAATATTCAAAATGTTCCTAAAAGATTACATGTACGTCAATTTGGTACTAGAAAAATCAAACGCCTCAAATTTATCCCTAAAAGATATATAATAGTGAATCAAATTAGCCCTTATGCTAATTAGATGATGACGTGACGCAAAATGATTACACCGTGTGTTATCATTTAAGTGATGAAAAGACCAATTTAACTCAGTTGTATCTTTTAGAGGCCGATTCAAGGCATTTGATATTTGAAGGACTAAATTTACATCCTGTTGATCTTTCAAGAACTATTTTGACTATTAATCCAATATATGTGTTTAGGGATGTGTACAGGGTATCTAAGTTCTTTTGTTTGGTCATATTTATAGAGATTTTTGCCGGACTGGTTAGGACATTTTGGTTGCTTCCCATGCAAAAATTTAAGCTCTCAAAAATTGTGTATTTATTGTTTAAACTTTGACTAAGATTTTTAGGAGATTTGTTGATTCTTTTTGAATATACAGCCTCTTACAGCCTCAGACTAATGGCTTCCTACATTTTATTTCCCCAAGGATTTGTGGTTTTGGAAACACATTTTAGAGTCTATGCATACTCTACTTCAAGATTACATTGTGAGATTTTGCGGCTTTTTCTCAAAATATGCCGAAGAATAATATCCAAAATGCTATATTCTTATGGATATGAGTTCTTCTTCCGAGATGTTATTTTATTACCAATTCTGTTTTGTTTTTTAATATCCAATATATAATTAATTGTGATGTATACAGGATAGAGTACCAACTCCCAAATCTTATTGTCGGAGTTATTACAAAAGAAAGCTTGTATAATGCTTTTGAAAATGGCATTACAGCAGAGCAGTAAGCATTAGAAAACCAAAATTTTATTCAAGTTTTTCAAGATATGAAATTCAGAAGTCAGAAGGATGAGCATAAATGCATAATTATCATTGTTTTTGTTATATTGAACATAGTTTATTATATAAGTTTCGTGAGAAACTTCACCATTCTAGTTAAAAGACTTGATGAAGAATATATCTATGTACTTGCTGTTCAAGTTTTCACCATATTATTTCTAAAACTTTTCAGTCACTACATTGTAGACACAAGTGTTCTATTTTTGGGCCATTTTTTATCCCCTTATTGATCGACTAAAGATTCAATATTGAATTCTTGGCACATATATGCTGCTTCTATAATTTTATCATTTTTATCCCCCCTATGATATTTACTGTTTTCTAACAACATAAAAAAATTATGAAATTGGCCATGTATTGATTTTATTGATGATAATTCCAATCCCAAATACTTCTAAAAAATCCATGCCTCTGCCTATTAGAAGTTCACAGTCCCTTCTTTTTTTTCATTGGGATCTCAGATATTCGAGTATTAGAGGTTCTAGCATGGAAATGATATTTCTATATAGCAACTAAGCTAATCAAGATTACTAGAATTAATTTGACCATTTTTTTCCTTTTTGGAGGTATTTTAGCCCTATGGACTGCATTCATTGGACATCTACTGCACAACTATCATTACTTGAAGATGAAATGCGTTGAATAGAAAGAGTCAACATAAGGCCTTTACTATAAAGTTTTTGTGTTAAGTATTTGGTACGCAATTTATGCACTATGTCCCTTTGATCATGAGCAAGTAGCCCTACTGCTTTTAGGAATGGGAGGAGCATCATTTGATGTTTTCAGAATAGTAAGAATAGTATATTGACAGTTAGATTATTTAAATATTTACAGATTTTTCTGCCAACTTTTTATATTCATGCAATGGATAGTGCTGGATTGATGTGATTTCTTTGGTTGAAACACAACAGTGGTTGTCATATTCTGCTTAAATAATGAAAAATCATCGTAACATAGATTGAAGAAGCATTTTTAGAATGTTATAATCTATAAGAATATTTCATTTTCCATTCTGCAATCTGCACTAGGTGCCTTTTTAAGTTTCAAACTTGGTTTCAGAGAAAAGGTTTTATCTGAATGTTTAAGAGTTTGGGTTAATGCATGTTTATTTTAACTTCTTTCCTCGTCTAACATAACAAGCATGCACTTTTTACAGGCTAGTTCTCAATGGGACAAGAGACAATCGAAAGTCTTAGTAAGTCCCAGTTTCAAAAATGATTATTTGAATAGACATTTTAGCTTTGATATGAATGAATTCAAGCATTCCAATTCATTCCAATTCTAATTCGGGTTTTAATTCTATTTCAGTCAAGAGATGCCAAGATCAACTTTCAATGTGAAACTTGATGCTGTCAATACAACTTGGTTATCCATTAATATTTTAGATTATCCTATCTTTAAGTGCTAAGTGTAATTTGTGACATCAGTTAATAAAAGAGATCCATCTAACATTGGGATGGTCATCTTTCTTTTTTTTTGGGTATCTTTTTATTAAGACGGTGAGATATTGGCCAATGATGTTAAAAAATAACATCCAATTTTATAGGTATCATGTAATGAATATTTTATCTATGTGATATTTGGCTTTTTTTCAATTTACAGTGTGTTTGATGGAGTAAATTTAGAAAACAAACCTAAAGTATTCATTTTGCAATGGAAAAATCTAAAAAAAATTCTATTTTACCTTACTGACGGATTTACAGATGGAATTTCTGTCTATATTCAGAGTTTGGAATGACTTTCCAAGGCTTCATTTACCAAAGGAAAATCTGTCGGAAAATCTGACACTAGTTATCGACGAAAAATTTGTCGAAAAATCTGTCTCTAATTACTGATGGAAAATCTGTCAAAAAATCTATCTCTAATTACCGACAGAAAATCCGTCGAAAAGTTTGAGGTTCCCGGGAAATGGAGGGAAGAATTTACTAAGGAAAAATCTGTCGGTAACTAGTAAAAATCTGTCGGTAAATTACCAACAGAAAAAATCTGTCGATAAATAATTTTCGACGAGACTTTACAGACCGTCGGCAATTTTGTCCGGAATCAAAAATTAGTCTGTACTAAAGACTAAATCTGTCTATATTAAGCAATTTTCTAGTTGTGGAAATAGGCTATATTTTGTATCTTTTTGGAATGTATTACACTTTTTAGCCGACCTTGTCTTCGCAGGTCGAGACTAGTATTTGTTATGTATCTCCTTTGAGTCCCGCTAGGGAGACAATGAGGTATCTATACAATATGTACAATGGGCTATTTATTTGGCCCAATATGTATTAATAATGTAAATTAAACATCATTATCCCTAATTTTTAGTTGCCTATTCAGTTTTGTGATATCTACCCCCAATTTACCCCAAATTCTTTCACATTAACCCTTCATCACCCACCATTACCCTACCCCCCAAAAAACCCATTGTTTGTTCCGCAGAAGAACCCCCTTTCTCCGCCGCCCCGCCGTGTGCACAGCAACCTGCATCCCACCGCTCTGTTTCTGCGTGACTATAGCCTCCGTTCCTGCCGACCGAAAATGTTGCGCTTTGCCTCCTCACGCCAATGCCCTCGCCGAAAGAACCTCTGTCACTTCTCACGCGGCCGAACATCCGTGACCTACAACTGTCAGTGTCGCCAACGTGAGTTGCAGCCCCGAATCCCTCGCGCTCGCGTCATCCCAGCGCCAGCCTGCTGCCTAGGTCTTGTTGAATTACTCGAAGAATAAACATCCACGAAAACTGAGAAAGTGAACATCCAAAATCATACAAAAACGAACATCCAATGTGAATGTGTATAAATAACAACGTAATTACTTTATAAAATGACTAGCTACCAACCAAATGACCGTGTAAAAAAACATTTTGAAACCGTGAGAGTCAGATAAATCATAACCAGCAATCATCGTCTACAACTAAGCACCCAAGAATAACCATCCACGTTCACAGAGAAAGTGAACATCTGGCAACGGGAAGAAAGCACAAACCGGTTGCAACGGATGCACTGGACGTCCGGGTTGCTGCGGTGCCGCAGAGACACTGCAACGGAAGCACAATATGCACGTCCTCCCTACGTATGGTGGCTTGTGTGGACGACGGCGCCAGTTGGAAGAGTGTCGGCGCAATGTCCGACGATGGCTGGTAACTATGGCGGCACTGTACCGGCTTTTGTTTCGAGGGGAGAGTGAGAGAAGAAGTTCACATCATATTGAGAGAGGGAGGTAATCCTAATTTGATTCCATAATTAACAAGAATCATGATTTGATTCAAATTTTAAATTGGAAACTACTCAAAATTAATTAATTACCTCTAATTTAATTCTAACTTGTTCGTTTTTGTTTACTTACGCTTGTTATCTTCAACGTTTTGAGTGTGAAGCGATTTTTATTCTGTTATCTTTCTTCACAGGTTCCTAATTATATTTCTCTCTTTCAATTATATATGTATATATTTTCTTTTAAGCGTCTTAATGTCTCATCACCTTTAATTTACGACTATGGCATAAGGCCTTGTGTAGTAAAGTGTTCAAGAACACCTTCTAAAATCACTTAAGCGTGGAGTCTATTGGTAGATTGTCAGCAAATACCATTACTGATTTCCTTTTCAACTATTGAAAGTTTCTTGGCTTCTCAATGTTTGGTTTGTCCCTGTAGATCTCAACTTCCATGTCATGTGGTGTGCAGGTTGTCGGCTTGGCCTCCAATGGCTTCTAGATTTTCTTTTGTCAACTCCAATCCAATGACCATCTCTCTCTCTCTCTCATATCAGGAAGGAACCGAATAAGATAATTTGACAGCAATATTGAAGATCATGCTAACACTACAAAAAAAAAGCCTATGGTTACGGTAAAAAAACGTAACCATAGCTAGTAAAAAGGGTGACTATAGATCTATGGTCATGATTTTGGACCTATGGTCATGGTTTTTTACCGTGGCCTATTCTCTCATGGCCATAGGTCTATGGTTACGATTTTAATTTTCAAATTCTGACACTTCAGACCACGTTTTTTCACTATGACCATAGCCTCTATGATCACCCCTCCTTAAAACCGTGACCATAGACTCTATGGTTACCCGTCCTTAAAACCGTGACCATAGCCTTATATATGGTCACGATTTTTGCCATGACCATAGCTCTATGGTTACCCCACCTTAAAACTATGACCATAGCCCTATCTATGATCACGGTTTTCACCGTGACCATAGCCCTATCTATGGTCACAGTTTTTCGCCGTGACCATAGCCTCTATGGTCACCCCACCTTAAAACCGTGATCATAGCTTTATCTATGGTCACGATTTTTCACCGTGACCATAGCTTATCTATGGTCACCCCACAAAACCGTGTACATAGCCTTATCTATGGTCACGGTTTTTACCGTGACCAAAGCCTATTTTGTTTTATGAGATTTATTTTTTTTTAAAGCATAATCACATTCCAAAATGATGATAATCACAAAATAAATTTAAAAATAAAAAATTATAATCAACAATTAAGATAAGTAGACACTATTAACAAAACTGTTCCACAGGCGTGAGAGCAAAAAAATTTAGACTCTGCCAGGATAGATTATTTCTGGTATTGCTATTCTTTCTTCTCAACGCTCGAGAACTTTTGTTTCAGTCACTTAAACATTTGAAAGCTCAGCACCTGCTTCATTAACATGCAAAGTAAAGTTACATTAGACATAAACACCTACATTTATTCTTTTTCAACTTAAGAAGAAAAAAAACATATCATTAAAACATATATACATCTCACATATAATAGCTAGTACACACTATACAACACACATCCACATCATAGTATATGACACATCATAAAATAATATAAAGTACTTGAAGAGATAGTTGTATATATTACCAAAGTACTTAAAATCCTCTGAGTAGCTTCTTTTTGTTTTTAACACTTCATTTTTGACAGGCTTCATTGTAGCTCTCAATTCCTATAAAGCACCAAATAATATAAATATAACACAAGTAAAAAGAAAACAGAAATAAAAAATAAAGCAACATAAACAACAAAGCAAACTTGAAAAGCTCTAGATTGGCAATCGACAAAACTTAGGTAAGTATGCTCCTTATTCTTCCAATTCACAGATTTGGATTCTGAAAAAATTCTAATTTTCAAGTTTCTTCTTCTCCTCAAATTTACTTTGTTCAAGCTGCAAAGAAATTATTAAAGCATATTTTGTAATTTTAAATGCTAAAGCATTTCAATTTATATTCAGCAGCATACTTTTAATTTCAACAGCCATACAATTCAAATAGATTTTTTTTATTTGGTGACTTGAATTCTAATAGATTTGGTTTTGCTAAATTTAAACTTTATAAAGGTATATAGTATAGTATTAACTAAATTTAAAAAGTATACAGTCCAATCAATTTGAGCTATTATGTGACATTTGAGAGAAAAAATAGAACTATTTTCACCGTAAAATGGTTGATGAGTAGTTTGGGTAAAAGAACTTATAAATATCTTATTAATAGTGTGTCCTTAGCTGCTTAATTGATCTCAAGAACCTTCTAGAACACTGGGTACATTTATTTCGGTGGAGCAGGTGATGACATGACCCAAATAGTGACACGGACATGACACATTGAAACTTAAACTCACTCAAGATTAGTGTGGCGAGATCAAATGGCTTCAGGGGTCTGATCCAACGCCTCTCGAAGCTTATAAACAAGCATCTCGAACAACACAAACATAGCACTAAAATGATGCCAAGATGGATAAACATGATGACCTCCTAACATCCGGAGACAAAAGCGTTCATGTGAACACGCTAAGCTAAACCTGATGCCAAAATTCATTCATCAAAGCAACTTACTTCAATCTTTACTTCTTAAAGAAGCCAGTTGGAGTCCGCCGATCAACTAAATCATACCTTAAAGAAATCTTGTTGTAATAATGCTTCCTAGTGAGTCATACAGGAGTATGTACGAACCATGCCAATTTTAGTCATTAGATAAATAATAGTGTGTAGTGATCCCACAAAAAGAAAAATAAAAGATAAACACAGTATCGACATGTGGAAAAGGATGAACTATTTACACACAAATGACACAAGGAATACATAATTGAGATTTAATGACACAAGAAACACTTTAAAGCAAATCCCAATGACATAAAATAATTGAGCCAAACAGCAACTGTAACGATACATAATTGAGCTAGAGCAGTGACAACAATACCTCCGGCAGCAAGAGAACAACTGGGTTCATCTCCAATGGCGGCGGCAGAGATGAACTCTGGCGGCAGCGACGCTGAGCAGAAACGGCAGAGGAGCGACGCTCACTCTCTTCGAGCCTTGTTCATCTCTCTCTGGGTTTGTTCCACTACGACGGTGGTACCTTCAATCGACGACGACGGCAACTCCGACCACACCAGCGGTGATGGCGACGGTCCGTCTCATCTCTGTCGCGAGCTTCCTTCTCGATCGTGCCTATCTCTACCTCCTTCTCACTCCACTGCAAACCTCTCTCTTTCTCTCGTGCTCGATGGCGACGGCAACGGCTTCCTCCTCCATCGCGTGACAATGACGGCGACGCAGTGGCAGTGCGGGACGGCTCCTCATCTTCGCGTCTTCTCATTCTCTACTTCTTCTCATCTCGATCGCCCTCACTCTCTCTCTCTTCTTTGCGAGCATCGACTGCAACAGCGGCTACCAGCTCTATCGGCGCCGTCTCCTCTTTCTGTGCGTTTCTGTGGGTGTGTGCGTGTGTTACTGTGAAAAGGGGGTTGAGGGTTTGTATTTTGAAAAATTAGGGGTTTGGGGGTTTAGGGTTAGGATTTTGTGATTTTTAATTTGGGAATTAGAGTTAAAAATTAGAAATTTTATAAAAAAATTTGAATAGAATAGATATTTTGATAAAATTGATGGATAGAATAATAATTTTAAATTAAATATACTCCACTAAAAATATTTTAAGAATACTTATTAACATACTGTTGAGTAAAAATAATTATTTTTAACTTAAATTATAAAATAAATATATTAATTACGTTTTATCAAGTACTGTTTAAATCCAAAATATCAATTATTTAAATTAAATTATATAACTTTTTATTATTTTTTCATTACAAGAATTTTAATTTCAAAGTATATAAAATAATCAATTATAATAAAATTACACAAAAATATTAATTAACTTAAATTCGAAGTACTTATAAAATCAATTTAGTCATTCTTAATAGATTATTTTCTTATTAGAGGGGCTCGAGCACGACCAGTGGGTTATCTTCACCTTTTACTCCTAAGTGAAGAACGTCGAGTGAGGAAATAGGGATTTTGGAAAGGAATTGGGGATGGGTTTTTAAAAAAAATAAAAAACTGTATTCTATGGTCACCTTTTTTCGAAAAATTGTGATCATAGACTTCCATAGGTCACCCTCTACAACCGTGATTACAGATACCTTTAAGTCACTCTAAAATCGTGACCATAGACCATTTTAGGTCACCCTTTCGTAAAACCGTGATCATAGACTCTTTTAAGTCATCCCTTAAAACCGTGATCATAGACCCTTTTAGGTCACCCCCAAAACCGTAACCATAGACCATTTTAGGTCACCCCTTTCTGAAAAATCATGACCATAAACCATTTAAGGTCACCCCCCAAAACCGTGACCATAGACCCCTTTAGGTCACTCCAAAAAACCGTGACCATAGACCCTTTAAGGTCACCCTAAATAAATTATATAAAATTTTTATTAGCTTTAATTATTAAAATTTTTAAATTTTAAATATATAAAATATTTAAAATTATAAAAAATATATAAAAAAAATGTGACCATAGACCCTTTTAGGTCATTCTTTCGAAAAATCATTACCATAGACCTTTTTAGGTCACTCCCAAAAACTGTGACCATAGATCTCTTTAGGCCACCTTCCAAAATCGTGACCATAGACCCTTTTAGGTTACCTCCCAAAACTGTGACTATAGACCTTTTTAGGTCACCTTTTTAAAAAACCGTGACCAT
Source organism: Arachis duranensis (assembly GCF_000817695.3). Classification (NCBI taxonomy): domain Eukaryota; kingdom Viridiplantae; phylum Streptophyta; class Magnoliopsida; order Fabales; family Fabaceae; genus Arachis; species Arachis duranensis. The sequence continues at coordinate 101,640,546 of NC_029774.3, read as the reverse complement.
AGACCCCTTTAGGTCATCTCCCAAAATCGTGACCATAGATCATTTTAGGTTATCCTTTTTTGAAAAACCGTGATCATAGACCCTTTTTTGTCATTGTAAAAAATCGTGACCATAAATCTCTTTAGATCAATCCCAAAACTATGACCATAAACTTTTTTAGGTCACCCCTTAAAATCGTGACTATAGACATTTTTTTAGTCATTATAAAAAATTGTGACCATAGACCCTTTTAAGTCATTTTCCAAAACTATAACTATAGACTTCTTTAGACCATTCTCTTTTAAAAAATCATAATCATAGATACTTTATGGTCACTCTTTTTTCAAAAATCGTAACCATAATTTTTCTTTATTTGTTATGATAAATAACCGTAACTATAAAAATAAAAACCGTAATTATAGAAGATTTATAATCATAGACTCAAAATGTTGGAGTGTAACTCATCCTTAATAAATGTCTATGATCATTAGTTTGGCTATGTTGTGTTGTTTATGACAATGTATTCGATCAAAGTAATGATCAAGAGCGTGAAGTAGAACCGTATAAATTAAAGAAAAGTTACTAAATAATAAGTTATTGAAATAATTAAATAATTTCACGGGATAGACAGTAATAATGCGTCATAAAATTAAAACTAACACTTTCCGGGTAGGTTCCTTATCCAACAACTGTAACCAAGAAGCCAGTTACACTACTGTAATATATTGAGATCATTTATTACGGTTTTAAATTTTCTTAATTACCAAATATTTAACAAAATCTATGAATTGAAGTACGGCATTAATTCCCTATTCTTTTTATCTGTTTCACAACAGTGCACTTAATAATTGATAGTTAATGTTTTAACTTATTCAAGATTTGGATTTAATTGTCATAAATCACAGCTTCATCAATAACCCTTATAGTACAATCTTAGAGTGGCTGGCTCAATCAAAATACTACTCAATTATTTATAAACAAAAAGTCTGAATCCACAATATAAGACACCAAAAATTCCTCCAGTCATACACGTAGCATATATAAACAAAAGCAATGAAAATCCTACATTAATTATAAACAATCGTGCTATATATATAATATTAGTTATTAAAATAACGATACATTTTTTTTTCTTTTGATAGAACTTATAAAAAATATATTAAAAAAATGCAAATATGTATGACATTTTGTACCCTACAGAAACATACACGAGACATTTTGTATGGAACACATAACATAACATAACATAAAACTTTGGCATGCATTCGAGATTATGCTCCAAAAAAGAAACATAAAAGAGTAAGAAAAAGACAGAAAAAGAGAGAGGGGGCCTGTTTTTGTTTTGTGATGTTGTGGAAGACAAACACTCTTGGAACGACGACTATTATGCTGGTATGGTGGGGCCAACATGTACATGTATATAGAGAAGATCCTTCATTTTTTATTGAGTTGATTGATTTTGATCCTACTTAGGATGGTGACCATCTTCTTCCTTATGACCCACTTCTTCTTCTCTCTATCTAATTTCAAACAAATTAATTAAAAACCCTTTATAAGGGAACCTACCCCAAATAATTGTCGTTGTCTAGTATGTATTATTTATAAAGATGTTAAATAATCAATATTTTTTATTGCATTTGTCTTATGTTTAAATTTTTTTATGTTAAATTGTAAAACATTTAATGACACGTACGTTTTTTTTTTTTTCTCGTTCTCCAATATCTTATTTCTTTTTAATTGTTGTATAAGTAATATAGTAATTAAATAATAGCGTCAGCTGGATTCATCATTCAAATGTGTGGCCAACGGCTCTACATACATCATCACCTCCGAAAGAGAGAGGATTCAATTTATTGGGGGCAGCTGAATTCACCATGAGAACTATATGTTTTCAAATTAGATATACTTAGATCTTTATTTTTATTATTATTTTTTAAAAACAAAACAAAAGACGAATAAATGAATTAGTTAACGAAGAGTATCTGTAAGAAATATTTTTAAAAAAATCTAACTCAATTCATTATTCGTGGTTTGAATTTAGAAATGGTTCATATTTTGGCCTAAAAATATAGTCAAATTTAAAATAATTAAAATTCATCTAAGAAAATTAGTTTCATCTATACTTACTCGATTTTATAGAAGTCGGACGCGATGACAGTAGTTCAGTTTTACTTATCTAAATAAGTAGCTAACTTCTAAGATATCTCTTATTTATTTAGAAAAAATATCTCAACAATTTTTTAAAAAAAAAGAATCATTATCTTCCATCAAAAGTAGACCTAATCTAAAATGTGGTTATCTATTTTATTATAAATATATGGATATCCTCAGATTTATTCAGAATCCTATCTACTAAAAAATCTACTAAAATATTTGCTAATTTAAGTATCAAAATCTCTTACAGGTACCACCTCCACCTCCTCACAAAAAACTTGGACGGCGACACTTCTGTACAAGTAGAAGCTAGACTGTCCAGAATAAAAAAGTCTGAACCTAACGTTCAAGTCTAAAAACAATCCAGTTTCAGGTAACCCCAGAATAAAAATAACAGCTAAAATCAAGTAAATTATTAAAATAATACCTAAAAATTTACATCGCCAATAAAAAAATCCAAAATGATACTAATAACAATAAATAGATCCCTAAAGACAAAAAAAAAATAGATATTAGATATATATTCTAGAAAAAATACTTTAGAGATTAAATTTTAATATAAATTGTTGCAATAATTATTAAAAAAATAAGATTTTTTAATCCTTAAAATTTGATAATTTTATGTCAAATGAATTTTTTATAAATTTTTTTATTGTGAATTACCATATTTTTTTAAAAAAATAAAAAAAATTAGAGATCAAATTTTGTTTTATTTTTTGTGTGTTAAATTTTACTTTTTAAAAGTAATTTATAAAAATTAGCTTTTAAAAGTTAGTTTTTTAAAATTGTAGCATCTGTATTTAATACATTAAATTAAAAATAATTTTTAATAAGCATAAATAATAATAAATGTATTTGGTAAAATAGTTTTTAAAATTTAAAATACTATAATAGACACTAATGTAAAAATTAAATTTGAATATTAATTAATATACGAAATTATATTAGATTTTTTAATTTTAATAAGTACAAAATAATTTTAAAAAATTCTCTTTTAAGTACTTTTAAAAGTACTCATAACTTTTAAAAATTACAAGATTAAGTATATAAATTTTTTATTTATCAAATATAAAATAAAATGCACTTCTCTAAAATTTTTTATCAAACTAAATTTAATTAGTTAAACTTAATTAATAAAAACATCTGACATTTAGTATTATTCTTGAATTTATATTAATTGAATAAATTCAATTGTATTGATTAGGCAAACCTTCCGTGAATCTCATCAGGGTAATTCATTCATGTTTGATCTTTAATATGTAAAAGGTTTGTTTTATCAACATGGGTTCATTAACAAAGCAACTATCAATTGAACCTTTTGTGTCTCATTAATTATTATACGAAGGATAAATATTATTTTAGTTTTTAATATAGGTTAAATTTTAATTTAATTTTTAATATTTTTTATTTTAAAAAATTTTAAAGAAATTTAATGTTATCCTAATTATTAAATTTAATACGAATGCTTAATAAATTAACTGATGTGGATGTTATTATTAAGTCATATTCTTTTTCATATAATAGAAAAATATAATTAAAACTTTTCTATAATATTTTTTTTACATCTTTTTGTAAAATTTTTTTTAATTTTATCAATTAATTATCAATATTCTAAAATTAAAGAAATAATTTTTACGTTAGGGATAATTCATGTGTTGATTTTATTTAAAGAAATAAAATATTATTAGCTATTTAATATGTTAATTATTTATGTTAAATTAAAAAATAAAACAACATAAATTTATTTAAAATTTTTAAAAATTAAAATTAATGTTTAAATTTTTTAAAACTAAAATAAAATATTTAAAATTTTATGGATCAAATTAAAATTTAATCAATGTATGAGAGACTGAAATAATAATTTACCGCAATATAATTATCTTCCCATACCCCCGCGGGGGATACAGTAGTGTCTTATTTATTTATTTGTTACCGCTTTGTATTCAAACTTTTATTTGTCTCTTTATCCTCTATCACACATACAGTGGTATGTGTCTTGATCTGAACCGTTGATTGGACAATGTATTGTCACCGCTACAAGATCGTGGCCGTAAATTCACATCTGGTCTCACATGGGGGCAAACGTCGCCCTATTATTATAAAGACTAAAGAACCTTTTGGACTGATGTTGAAATATCCAATTGTAATTTAATTTGTTGCAAGTCAATCCATCCAACTGCGATTGGTGAATTATACACATGAATGAAATACTAATTTACTGTTAGAAGTTTAAGAAATATTCTAAAGTATACTATAAATATAATGGGATTAAACTTGTATTTAATTAGAAAAGTGGGTATCTATTTAGTGCCAACAATGTGTAATCATATCAAATGTTGCTTTTAGGGGTAAGCATTATGCTGTCTTCACTCTCTTTTTCCCTTTTGTTTGCTTGGACCATGATTGGATTAACTAATGTATATAGTTTTTCCCTTTTCAACTCATTGTATATTGAATCCATATTTCTATCAAAATTTCCTATGTCTTTTCATCCCTTCATCATTATCATGTCCGAATAACTTTGCACAAAATCAACCCCGTTATGTTTACAGAATGAGTTCACTTGCTTTTTCTTAACCTATGATGTCCCCGCATCTGTATGATATGATTTTTGATTATTACTCCTTCTGATACCAAGAAGCAAGTATCCAAGTTTTCTTCATTTGTTTTTCTTACTAATAAAAGAAAAAATAATATTTGCCTCCATAACCCACTATATGTTATATATTAATTGAAGTATCATAAGAAAGGATCAAATAGATACTAGTAATCCAAAGATGAAATAATAATTATAATAAAATAACTGATGAAATATGCACATCAACTACGCAAATTTCCAAATATAATACTGTGAAAAACTAAATGATAAATGAATTATTTTTTATTTGTGTAATTATAATTCTTTTAATGAGTAATATTAAGTAATTAAACTTTTATAGATAATAGCACTCAATTTTTTAAATTATTTTAAATTCTAAATTCTAAATCATAAATATTTAATTTTAACTCCTAAAAACTTAAATATTAAAATTAACTAATGTTGATTAACTAAAATTTAGTTCCTATAATTTTTTTCTCTTATTATAGGATATAATATATAAATTGAGAAATATTAAATAAACAAGCTATTTTTGTAATCATGTCTAACAAAAAATGATTAAAGGTATTTTTTCAATTAAGTTATTCACATGTTGAACTTTAATTCCAACATCTTCTCTACTTCCTTCTAACTTAATATTACTGGTAAAAATGAGTGTAAATAAGAAGTATACTTAATCCAATAATAAGATGGACAAATACATAAATGAATGGTCACACACATGGAGGCAAGTACAAAAACAAAAACAAAAGCAGCACGTTTTGGTATCAACACTCGCATCTTAAATCAAACCTTCCCTTCCATTTAAGTACCCACAACACCACCAACACACTCATACACACATTAATTTAAACTCAAACAAAAAGGTAAAAAGGAAACAAAGAAAGAAGTTTAATAAACAAGAAAGAATGTGAATCCAAATGCCCAAACGATACTGGCTATTGTATTCTGCAGATTTAACAGTTGTATAAAAATGTGGAGCCTACTGCCATTCCAGTATTCCACCATACCCAACTCAGATCCATTCCTCTTTCTTCTCTTCTCACTCTCAGACTCCATTTTCTCACTCTTTCAGCACTCACCAATAAAGATAAGAATTACACAACTGCAACCGTAGCCAAATACATCACATTCACACCATAAAGATAAACGCTTGTATTTCTTTTTAATTTATATGAGCGTGGTTATCAAAAAACAGCTACAGTTCTGCACCCCCAGAAGGAGTTGTTCTCTCCACAGCTGAAAAAGGTTGGCACTTTATGCCATTCATTGATTCTCCCCCTTTTTTTTTCGTTTCAAGTTTCTGTTTTTCTGAAATGGGTGTCTCCCATGATTTCTCACTTCATTGGTCAATGCTTTTGTGTCATTGAAATGTCTCCGTTTGGTAATAATGTGTCTCTGTCTCTCTGTGTTTGTGTGTGTGCATTTTCAAGTAATGTTTGTTTTTCTTACTTTGCTTTTGGTAATTCATTTGCTTTGGTTTTAGTTCGTGATTGTCACTGTTAAAAGTGCTCCTGAATTTGAGTGGTTGGTCATTTTTTGAACTCTGTCATTTGTTCAGAGAAACGAGATTGGGTTGGTTGGAGGCAAATACAGTGAATCTACACCAGTGTATCAGCTTCACGGATTCGTAAGTGTTCAGATCTGAACCACAATACATAATTCCTAATATAATTTTTTTATCTTTTTCTTCTCCCTAAGTTCCTTGCTTCTAAATTTGGTTGGTGAATTTTGCTTATAATAACCGAGTTGAAAGACTTTTTTCTCTGATTTTTTGGAACAACAGTAGATACTTTATTTCTTTACCTTGTGTATTCGGTATCAAAATGTTTCTGTAAAGTTAATATTCCGTATAAGTTGACTCTGTTGCTACCTACCAGTCGTAATTGCTGTTTATGAATTGACAAAATTGAAATTCCCCTTCTTCAATTCTTCTTTTTTTTTTTTTTAAAGCACTCTTGTGTGTGTGGAAATTTTGAGATCTACAGAAGTATAAGTTTAGATGATGGTGGCACTGTTTACTTTTTCTTAAAAGACTTAGTTGAGTTGGCTTTTCCTTCTTTCACTTTGTTGGTTCACAGTACTCACTTTAAGTGCCATAAACATACAATGTAGAACTTTCAGTTTGATCCCTTCTGCCATATTTTTATAGTTTAGAGTACATTTTGTGAATTTTTACAATGAAATTATCTCAATTTTCACAGGTATTGTTTATTTGAATTCCTTTCAAAATTGTGGATGCATGGGATTTGATACTTCCACAGCTGCTGCTGGAAAAAGTACCATCTCCAACTATGGATATTCAAGAAGAGAGTTCTACATTTGGACCTTTGGTGGCGATGAGTTCAAGGAACATGTCATCATCATCTTCAGCATTTTTCTCAGCAAATCAATCACCCTTCTTCTCTCCAAGAACATCATCATGCCATTTATCAGAGTCTGTAAGGCCTGAAGCTTCAAGTGACAGAATTCATGCAGATGCAGCTCTCCCTAGCACCAGTGCAGCAATCCCAGAACTGAAGTCTCTTGCTAATATTAGAAGTAACTTCTCTGATGTGTCTGTGTCTGTATCTGCATCTCCGGCTGGTTGTAATTCAGGTGATTTACAGAAACTTGATCGTATATCTTCCTCGGTCGGAATCTCTAGTAGCTATGATGATAGTTATTCTGGATCAAAAGAGAAAGGAAGAAAGAAAGGAAAAAACCAAAGAACATCATCAACTCCAGGATCCAGATCAATTTCTTCTTACAGACTAAAGAGTTGTGATGTTTTTATAGGATTACATGGTCGAAAACCTCCTCTAATAAGATTTGCCAATTGGCTTCGTGCGGAGTTAGAGACTCAAGGCATCAGTTGCCTTGTATCAGATAGAGCTCGATGCAAGGACTCTTGCAAGCTTGGAATTGCTGAGAGAGCAATGAGCATTGCTTCTTTCGGGGTAGTAATTATAACAAGGAAGTCTTTCAAAAATCCATACAGCATTGAGGAGTTGCAATTTTTTTCCAGCAAGAAGAATTTGGTGCCAATATACTTTGATTTGGGTCCAGCTGATTGCCTTGTTAGGGATATAATCGAAAAGAGGGGTGAGCTGTGGGAAAAACATGGAGGGGAGCTTTGGCTTTCATATGGAGGGTTGGAGCAGGAGTGGAGAGATGCTGTTCATGGCCTTTCTCGGGTTGAAGAATGGAAATTAGAAGCTCAGGATGGAAACTGGAGAGATTGCATACTAAGCACAGTCACATCCTTCGCAATGAGGTTAGGCCGGAGAAGTGTTGCGGAGCATTTGACAAAATGGAGACAGAAAGTGAAAGAAGAGGAGTTCCCTTTGACCCGAAACGAGAGCTTTATTGGTAGGAAGAAAGAGCTTTCTCAATTGGAGTTCATGCTCTTTGGTGATGTTACAGGAGATTCACAGCAAGACTACATTGAACTGAAAGCAAGAGCCAAGAGAAAGCATTTGACAATTGGTAGGGGCAGGAGTTATGTTTTAGATGAAAGGTTGAGGGAAAAGCAAAATACGGAGGTAAAAGAACCAGTTCTCTGGAAGGAGTCAGAAAAGGAGATTGAAATGCATAGTACTGAATTTTCTCATAGGCACTACCGTCCGAGGGTCAAACGCGGTGGAAAGTTTGGTAGGAGGAAAAGAGAAATGAAGGTTGTGTATGGGAAAGGTATCGCTTGTGTTTCAGGAGAATCAGGAATTGGAAAAACAGAGCTGATTCTTGAGTTTGCTTACAGATTTCACCAGAGATACAAGATGGTTCTATGGCTTGGAGGGGAGAGCAGGTATATAAGGCAGAACTATCTAAACCTCAGGTCGTTTTTAGAAGCCGACGTGGGAGCTAACAATAGTTTGGAGAAAACCAAGATAACTGGATTTGAAGAGCAGGAAGAGAGTGCTATTTCTAGAGTACGGAAGGAGCTGATGCGAAACGTTCCATATCTTGTTATCATTGATAACTTGGAGAGTGAAAAAGATTGGTGGGATCACAAACTTGTGATGGATCTTCTCCCTCGTTTCGGTGGAGAGACTCATGTGATAATATCAACATGCCTTCCCGGAATCATGAACTTGGAACCTCTGAAACTTTCATACTTATCAGGAGTGGAAGCAATGTCTCTAATGCAAGGGAATGGCAAGGACTATCCGGTTGCAGAGGTGGATGCGCTGAGAGTTATCGAGGAGAAAGTCGGAAGGCTAACTTTAGGCCTCGCTATTGTCAGCGGAGTTCTGTCCGAGTTACCTATAACCCCAAGCAGGCTCTTAGACACCATAAACAGAATTCCCTTGAAGGACATGTCACAGTCATTAAGGCACAACAATTTCCTTCTGCAGCTCCTCGATGTTTGTTTCTCAATATTCGATCATGCAGATGGCCCCAGGAGCTTGGCAACCAGAATGGTGCTGGTAAGTGGATGGTTTGCGCCCGCTGCAATTCCGGTTTCCTTATTGGCACATACTGCTCAGAATCTACCAGAAAAGCAAAAGGGAACATGTTCTTGGAGAAAATTACTGCAATCCTTAACATGTGGATTTGCCTCCTCACACACCAAAAAATCCGAAATAGAAGCATCTACTCTGTTGCTAAGATTCAACCTTGCAAGGAGTAGTACCAAAGAAGGATATGTCCAATTCAATGAGCTCATAAGGCAATATGCGCGAAAAAGGGAACTTACTGGAGCTCCAGAAGCAATGGTTCAAGCTGTTATTAGTCAAGGATCAATATCTCAAGATCTAGAGCATTTATGGGCTGCATGTTTTCTAATATTTGGATTTGGCCATACTCCTCCGGTCGTTGAGCTCGAGGTGTCTGAGCTCTTATATCTTGTGAAGAAAGTGGTTCTGCCACTTGCAATTCAGACTTTCATTACATACTCTAGGTGCACGGCTGCAATCGAGCTTCTGCAGCTTTGCACCATGGCTTTGGAAGGTGCAGACCAGGCATTTGTCACGCCGGTTGACAAATGGCTGGACAAATCGCTGTGCTGGAGATCGATCCAGACGAAAGCTCAGTTGAATCCATGCCTTTGGCAAGAGCTGGCTCTGTGTAGAGCAACTGTGCTTGAAACGAGGGCGAAGCTAATGCTAAGGGGTGCGCAATTTGACATAGGGGATGATCTAATCAGGAAGGCTGTTTTTATTAGGACTTCAATTTGTGGTGAAGATCATCCGGATACCATTTCGGCACGCGAAACGTTAAGCAAACTCACCAGACTAATTTCAAATGTTCAAATTCATGCTTCAGCTTAGATATTATTGCATGCTGTAAGGATACTCTAGAACTATAGAAAAGATTTATAAATAAAATAGAAGATTCTGTATACTAGTTAATCAAACTTTCTACAGCATTTTGTACAAGTCTAATGAGATGTGCATTCCATTTTAGTATGGATCTCCTTCGTCACTTGCCTTCTCTACTTTTCTTCACATTTGGCCATGACGGGATTAAAAAACTAATACAATACTTAAACCTCACACAGGATCGAACTGCGGACCTTCTGTTTACAAAACTAACTTTGTACTACTGAGCTATAAGGGCTAATACATTATATTTATTTTATTCTTTTATTTAATACAAGTTTTTGAATATTCTAGTACCATCAGTTTTGCTTTGCCACAGAAAGTTTACCGAGTATCAGTATATGAGAGGATGAAAATGGAAAGGGATAGGATCGTTTCGATATAAAGAAATGTTATATGTATTATTTTATGTATATTGTTTATTTATTTTTTATCCATATCATTGATTAGAAATAATAAAAAATAACTATATATTTAATCATATATAAAAAAACAGATATATATTTAATAATAAAAAATATTTTATTATTTAGTCTACCTTATGGATGATCTCTCCTAACTAAAGTGGCAGAAAATATGATAAGTGGATTAAATTAAACAATGATATACCGCGTCATTCATATATAACAACAACAACAAGAAACTTGGGGAGAGAGGGGCACGAAGGGAAAATAGAAGAGACGAAGAGAAAGAGAAGAAGAAAAGTGAAAGAGGTAGAAAAAATTTTAAACGTATAAGGTACAACTAATTTTTTAAATTTTAAAATAAGGAGGTTTTTAAAAAGATGGATGCGGACGAGAATCTAATACTTCATCACTTGCTATAGTGTACAGTGATATATGCATATATGTCTTCAGTTATTGAAATCATTTTAAAAATATATTTTATTTTTTAGCATCTTATATTGTTCTAAAGAATAAAACAAAATAAATAATGTTGATTTTAATTATTTCTCTTGATCCGTTAGCTATAACCTAGTTAAGTTATACATATAAATTGAAATTTAAGTAAAACAAAATAAACACATGCCAACTTGCCAAGTCAAAAGGAACGAATTTCCTTTTCTAACGAATTCATCCGCACAGAGTCAAATACAACTCAGAAGCAGTTACCACAAAATCAAATCGATATACTCAACGATTAAACAGATACGAATAACCACCTATAATATAACAAGTTTAAATAAGAAAACCTAAAGAGGAAAAAAGTACGCTATTCACTCTGAATATTCTCTCTATCATTTTATACTTATTCTAACTTGACCGTTGGAATGCCTTTACAAGTACCCACCGCTGCCATTCTAGAGAAGCTGACGTATACTTCATCCAGTCCAAGAAAAGGCGAGCCCATACATCAAGCAGGGCGAGCTATATCTTGGGACCGGCTGTCTACATAGGAACATTTGGCATCCACTGTGGACCCGAGTTTATTTAACCCCACTATTATTTTTTCTGTTTGATTACTTACCCTCTTTTGCAAGACGTAACTTATGGTGGGCGAACCAAGCAACCCCCCTTCTCCCCCCTCCCCCAACTCAAGCTGAACTATTAGCCATCAAATAATCCCTGCTAGCAGAAAACCAAAAAATAGCCGATCTATTACGTTAGAAGTAAAACAACCAAAGTAAGGGGAGGAGAGTACAAGAACACTGAGAACAAAGATGATCAAAACAAGCACTCGTCAGAAGCCAAGCCTATAATAACAACCTCCACGAAACCAATGGTGAAAAGGACCAATCCTTTTTCAAAAGACATCATGAAATTCTAGATGCCAAATACTTCACCTTACCAACGACACTAAAACCTTATGAAGGAATTGGCGATCCCAACATACATGTTACCAAGTTTTACACAATGATGTTCATGAACGGTGCATCCGATCAAATATCCTGTCGCACGTTTCCTACATTTTTAGATGGTGCTGCCTTGATCTGGTTTTCTAATTTGCCTGTAGGTTCTATATCAAGTTTTGATGAGCTGGCCAATCTCTTCATCAATAATTTTTTCACATCAAAGATCTATGTGCATGACTCCGGCTACCATAGCACTATAAAACAAGGACAGAATGAAAGCCTTAAAGACTACATGACGAGGTTTGCCAAGCCAACCACGAAGATATCTAACCTCAACCCTGAAGTCTACTTACATGTCTTGAAAAGTGGGCTCCGCCCTGGAAAATGGAAAATTCCAGGAAATAATAGTTGTGACGAAATCAAAGACATTGGCCGAATTCCGAGAAAAGACAACAATCCAGATCGAAATAGAAGAGTTTCGGCAAATCCAGAAAGTAGAGAAGCCCAACCCTAGCAGAGAGGAGGAAAAGCGAAAAACAGAGACATACCAAGGCCATTGATACGTGAACAAGTTTAAATATTGCACTTTTCATCAAAAGTATAGACACATCACAGATGACTTCATTATAGCAAAAGACCTACTCGAAAAGCTAGCTCACCAAAGTTTGTTAGACAAATACATTGACAACCAAGGACACCGGAAAAATGCAGAAGACATCAGGCCCAAATCAAATGACAATCATAGAGACAAAAAAAAAAGATAGACAAAAACCCTAACCTACCTCGTAGAATTATTAATTGTATTTCTGACAGTTTCCCAGGTGAATGATGTAGCAACTCGGCCAGAAAGAGGTCCTATAGGGCCATGATGTCAGTCACCAACTCTAAACTGACTATACCACCAACATGGATGTCCCAGACGTCATATTAAATCCTTCAAATTACAAACAATGAACAAAATTTTGGACGATCCTATAGTTATATCACTTCAAGTCAGCGAGCCATTGGTGAAGAAAGCCCTTATAGACCCAGGCAGCAGCGGCGACATATTGCTTTATTCTACATACCAAAAAATGAAGCTAAGTGACAAAACTCTGCAACCATCTACTGAGGAACTGGTATGTTTTTCAGGTGAGTGTGTTTCAATCCGAGGTTATATATGGTAACAAACAACATTAGGCAATTACCCTAATTGTAAAACTTTAGATATTTAATACCAGGTTGTGGACTGAAAAGCCCATATAATATCATTTTAGACAGACCTTTTTAAAATAATTTTCATACTATTGTCTCCACTATATACTTGTGTGTCAAGTTTTCTTTACAGGATAACAAAGTCGTAACCATTCACGCTGACTAGAAGGAGGCAAGACAATGTTATAACGCAAGCCTAAAAATAAACCCTTCAGGACAAGACGACCAGCAGTGTGTACAAGCAGTTTATAACTAGTAGAGTCTGCCTGCTTTGGCACCTGGATCCTCAGACAAACTAGCAAGCCTAACCTATGCCTACCAACACGTTAACAAAAATATAATTGACAACCGATGAAGACAAACACACCTATATTGGATATGCTTTAAAAGCGCAAGAAAATGAACACCTTATTACATTACTACAACAAAATATCGACCTATTTGTCTGGACCGCGGCAGACATGTCCAGCATTGACCCAAATGTCATCTACCACAAACTTGCCATCAACCCAGCAATTTGACATATAGCTCAAAAGAAACGCCACCATGGTATAGACAAGAGAGAAGTTTTATTATAAGAAATCCAGAACTACTCAATGATGGGTTCATAAGGAACTCAGATTCACTAGCTGGCTAGCAAATGTGGTCATGGTTAAAAAACACAATGGTAAGTAAAGGATGTGTATGGACGACACCGATTTTAACAAGTCATGCCCAAAAGACACATATCACCACATACTAGATTTTAATTACAAGCATGGCTCTCCTCTTCGCATCCCACTGCTTCCTAGGCCCAACTTATGCAATCTAGTAGCCCATCTACAAACAAATTTTCTGTTCATCCGATCGGCGCAGCTGACATCATCACCTCATTTAACTTACTAAAATTATCTCCAAATACAATTTGCTTAACCCACTGCTTAATCTCCTAACTACAACTTTCTGACCAACTGCAACTTCTGTCACACTGCACATTTTGTCTGTCTCTTGTCCGACTCAAAAGACGCATAATAACCCCACTCCAAAGGGATATCATTGCTGCGCTTAGCAAAGATTGCATATGTACTTGACACGTCTATTTCTACAAATGAAAATTTTTTTCTTTTACATGGTAGAATTAGCTTAACTTCAAACCAAAGTACAATACAACCCACCTCTGAAAAATTGGCATCAACATGTGATCGTTCGAAAAATTTAAAATTGAACAAATTTTATTTTTAGAAACCCCAAAAATATTGAAAAATTTTACGTCGACAATGGTTATATGAGAATTTTAATATAGATCGATAGATAAATCATCGATTCCTAAACTTTTTCATATTTTTTATTTACATAAGATGACTACATACTACAAACATTTTTCTAAATTTATTAGAGGCCCAAATATTTAGCGGCTAATTGGCTCCATTTTAATAATGAAAGAAAGAATTGATATTTATTTATTCTTTAGTTTGCTTGTATTTTCATGTGATTATATGTAATATTTATTTATTTAAATAATAAAAAGTACCTAGAAAAAAATATTTCAACCACATCTTGGGCTACTGTATTTTAAAGGTAGATATATATTAACATTTAATTTGAATATATTATAGACGAAAAAGAATTCCAGTAAAAAAAAAAACGATGAAAAAGAATCTTATACTATACTCACACATATGCATCATGACATTATAATAAGTGCTTAATTTTTATTTTTATTTTTATTTTTATTTATTTATTTAACTTCAACCTCAACCTTCGCAATTTAAGTTTTATACTTTTAATATATACTATCCCAATATAATATACTTTAGCCAATAGAGACCATTTCTAAAATGGTATTCCTAAGAATAATTTATCTTTTATTTATATTTAAAAAAAGTTGATACTAAAGTCATTTTATATTTAAAAAATAACACATAAATTACTTATAATTTTGTCATATAAATATATTATGATAGATGTTATTTTATTATAAAATTAAGCATATATATCTTCTATTCAATCTTAATGTTACTTCTTGTAATATTTATTTTATGTTCAAGTAATAACATATAAATTACTTTATAATTTTGCCATGTAAGCATATTAGGACAAATGTCATTTTATTATGAAACAAAACATATATATATTTCTTTCAATTTTAACATTACTTCTTGTAATAGTTTTTATAATAATTAACAAGATAATCTATACCACTAAACTTTTTTCTTAACAATATTAATGTTTTATTAACTATTCAATTCATATTTTGTAATAGTTCTCACAATAATTAAAAAAATTAATCATACAACTAAAATTTTTTTGTAATAATCTAAATTGTCTTTTAAAGTATTTAATTAATATTTTTTAAAATATATAATTTACATGCATAAAAACAAATGTTAAAAAATATTGGAGTCTCTCAAGAAAATTAACAATTATAACATTACATGTTATAAGATACTTAAAATAAGAAAATAAAAAATATTATATAAAATTACCAGCAAAGATCCTTAAAAAATTAATTCACATCTAAAAAATATTAGAAGTAATAATTGCTAATTTAAAAAGTTAACTTTGAACTGAGTCAAATAGTCAACTAATATTATTTTATTTTATTTTAATATTTATATTTTAGTTCTATCCCATAAAAATGTAATTTATTTGTACTTATCAAAATAATTGATAATATAAATATATGAAGTTTTAATTTTGTAATAGAAATTAATAAATTTACAATGATATTACGTGCACAAACAAAATAATTACTTGCATAAAATACATATTAAAATATAAAATATACAATAAAAATAAAATAATGTAAATATTTATATCTAAATATATAATGACTAATTTTTTATGTATATATAGAATTTTTAATAAAGATAATCTTTGTCGTTATGTAAATAACTACAAATCTTAAAATTTGTATGAATTTACAATGTATATTTTCCTATAATTAAACTTTCATTATTTCACAAAATGTTTTATTATTATTTTATAATATTTATTAATCACTATTATTTATTTGAGTCTGCGCAATATACGATCTCATTCTAGTAGCCATAATTTTTATGCTATGGGAATGTGCTTTAAATATTTGTTTTGAACTATACCGTGGTTTATCCGTTTATGTGATTCTTTTCATTCTGAAATAATCGACCATAATTTTTATTATGTTTTATTTATAAGATTGCATATATTGATTTTTTTATGTCATAAATGCAATAAAATATTTATTACAGATAGGGAATGGCTAAATTCAAGATTAAATATAACCATTTCGACTCAATTTAAAAGAAAGGAGAATGAGAGAACACAGTTTAATTAAAACTCTAATAAATAGATTGATATGCAAATCCCACATAAACCTTCAGAAATTGTAACCTTATGTCAGAAAAAGTAATTTTTTTGAATCATAAATCAATTTACACAACTACCATGGTCAATGAAATAGAAAGAAAGGTTAAATTTTTTCCTTCAACCTTGCGATTTTGTGTCTTTCAAATCCAGTACTCAATAACAAATCATGTACAAGCAACACAGTGAATAATGCAGGTAATGTGAGTAAACATCTAAGGATCAGGTTCCCCCGTAATGGCATCATCACTAGAGGCATCATATTATTTTTCACTTAGCTCATCGTCACTAGAATTTTCTTCCAAAGTAGCTCCAATATCTTCTAGCTTGGCATATTTTTCACAATATAAAGACCAATAATATGTGGACAGGTCTAAATGTTGCACTTTTCATCAAAAGTATGGACATACCACATATATATTCGTTATAGCGAAAGACCTACTCGAAAAGCTAGCTCACCAATACTTGTTAGACAAATACATTGACAACCGAGGACACCGGCGAAATGCAGAAGATCTCGGACCCAAATCAAATGACAATCATAGAGATAAAGGAAAAAAGGTAGACAAAAACCCTAACCCACCTCACAGAATTATTAATTGTATTTCTAGCAGTTTTACAGTTGAAGGATGTAGCAACTCGGTCAGAAAGAGGTTCTATAGGGCCATGATGCAGTCACCAACTCTGAACCGACTATACCACCAACATGAATGTCCTAGACGTCATATTCAATCCTTCTAACTGCAAAACAATAGACAAAAATCTGGACGACCCTGTAGTTATATCACTTCAAGTCAGTGAGTCATTGGTGAAGAAAGTCCTTATAGACCCAGGCAGTAACACTGACGTATTATTTTATTTCACATACCAAAAAATAAAGCTAAGTGACAAAGCTCTGCAACCATTTATAGGAAAATTGGTAGCTTTTTTAGGTGAGCGCATTTCAATCTGAGGTTATATATGGTTACAAACAACATTAGGTAATTATCCTATTTGTAAAACTCTAGATATTCAATACCTGGTCGTAGACTAAAAAGCCCATATAATATCATTTTAGGCAGACCTTCTTAAACTGCTTTTCATGCTATTGTCTCCACTATATACTTGTATGTCAAGTTTTCTTCACATAATAACAAAGTTGTAACCATCCACGCTAACTAGAAAGAGGCCAGATAATGCTATAATGCAAGCTTAAAAACAAACCCTTCAGGGCAGGCCGACCAGTTAACGAAAATAAAATTGACGACCGATGAAGACAAACACGCCTATATTGGGGATGCTTTACAAGGACAAGAAAAAGAACATCTTATTACATTACTACAGTAAAACGTTGACTTATTTGTCTGGACCCCGGCAGATATATCAGGCATTGACCCAATGTCATCTACCACAAACTTGCCATCAACCCAGCAATCCGACCTATAATTAAAAAGAAACGCCACCTTGGTACAGACAAGAGGAAACCTTTCTTAGAAGAAACCCAGAAACTACTCAATGCTGGGTTCATGAAGGAACTCAGATTCACCAGTTGGCTAGCAAATGTGGTCATGGTTAAAAAACACAATGGTAAGTAGAGGATGTGTATGGACTACACCAATTTTAACAAGGCATCCCCAAAAGACGCATATCACCACATACTGGATTTTAATTACAAACATGGCTCTCCTCTTTGCATTCCACTGCTTTCTAGGCCTAACTTATGCAATCTAATAGCCCATCCACAAACAAATTTTCTATTCATCTGACCAGCCCAGCTGACATTATCACCTCATTTAACTTACTACAGTTATCTCCAAATACAATTTTCTTAACCCACTACTTAATCTCCTAACTACAACTTCCTGACCAATTGCAACTTCTGTCACACTGCACATTTTGTCCGTTTCTTGTCTGTCTCAAATGACGCATAATAACCCCACTACAAAGGGATATCATTGTTGTGCTTAGCAACGATTGCGTATCTACTTGACATCTCTACTTCTACATATGAAAATATTTTTTTTCTACATGGTAGAATTAGCCTATCTTCAAACCAAAGTACAATACAACCCACCTCTGTAAAATTAGCATCAACACGTGATTGTTCGAGAAATTTGGAATTGAACAAATTTTTATTTTTCAGAACCCCAAAAATATCGAAAAATTTCACGTCGGCAATGGTTATACGAGAATTCTAATATAGATAGATAGATAGATAGATCGATCGATTCTTAAACTTTCTCATATATTTTTTATTTGCATAAGATGATTACGTACTACAAACATTTTTCCAAATTCATCAGAGGACTAAATATGTAGTGGCAATTGGCACCATATAAAATCATTTTAGGCAGACCTTCTTAAACAGCTTTTTATGCTATTGTCTCCACTATATACTTCTTAAACAGTTTTCTTCACATGATAACAAAGTTGTAACCATCCACGCTGATTAGAAGGAGGTCAGACAGTGCTATAACGCAAGCCTAAAAAGAAACCCTTCAGAGCAAGCTGACCAGCAGTATGTACAAGTAGTTTATAACTTAGAGAGTCTGCATGCTTTGGCAGACTTGGATCCTCGGCCAAACTAGCAAGACTGACTTATGCATACTGACAAGTTAACGAAAATAAAATTGACAACCCATGAAGACAAACACACCTATATTGGGGATGCTTTACAAGGGTAAGAAAAGGAACACCTTATTACATTACTACAGCAAAACATCGACCTATTTGTCTGGACCCCGACAGACATGCCAGGCATTGACTCAAATGTCATCTACTACAAATTTTCCATCAACCCAGCAATCCGAACTATAGCTCAAAAGAAACGCTACCTTTGTACAAACAAGAGGGAAGCTTTCTTAGAAGAAACCCAGAAACTACTCAATGCTGGGTTCACAAAGGAACTCAGATTCACTAGCTGGCTAGCAAATGTGGTCATGGTTAATTACAAAGCATGCCCAAAAAACGCATATCACCACATACTGAATTTTAATTACAAGCATGGCTCTCCTCTTCACATCGCACTGCTTCTTAGGCCCAACTTTTGCAATTTTGTAGCCCATCCACAAACAAATTTTCTATTCATCTGATTGGCCCAGCTGAAATCAACACCTGATTTAACCTACTATAATTATCTCCAAATACAATTTGCTTAACCCGCTGCTTAATCTCCTAACTACAACTTCCTGACCAACTGCAACTTCTGTTACACTGCACATTTTGTCCATCTCTTGTCCGGATTGAAGGACGCATAATAACCCCACTGGAAAGGGATATCATTGCTGCACTTAGCAACAATTGCATATTTACTTGACACGTCTACTTTTACACATGTAAACATTTTTCTTCTACATGATAGAATAGTCTATTTTTAAACTAAAGTACAATACAATCCACTTCTAAAAAATTGACACCAACACATGATCGTTCGAGAAATTTGGAATTGAACAAATTTTATTTTTTAGAAACCCTAAAATATCAAAAAATTTCACATCGACAATGGTTATACGAGAATTCTAATATAGATAGATAGATAGATTTCTAAACTTTCTCATATATTATTTAATTGCATAAAATGATTACGTACTACAAACATTTTTTCAAGTTCATCAGAAGGCTAAATATGTAGCGACTAATTGGTTCCATTTTAATAATCAAGAAAAGAATTGATATTTAATTTTTTTTTTTTGGTTTGCTTGTATTTTCATGTGATTATATGAAATATTTATTCCCAGTCCAAAAAAAAAAAAACCGATGAAAAAGAATCTTATACTATACTCACACATATGCATCATGACATTATAATAAGTGCTCAATTTTTATTTTTATTTTTATTTTTATTTATTTATTTAACTTCAACCTCAACCTTCGCAATTTAAATTTTATACTTGTAATATATACTATCCCAATATAATATAATTTATTCAATAGAGACCATTTTAGCTTTTAAATGGTATTCCTAAGAACAATTTATCTATTTATTTATATTTTATAAAAGTTGATACTAAAATCATTTTATATTTAAAAAATAATACATAAATTACTTATAATTTTGTCATATAAATATATTATGGTAGATGTCATTTTATTATAAAATTAAACATATATATCTTCCATTCAATCTTAATGTTATTTCTTGTAATAGTTGTTTTATGTTCAAGTAATAACATATAAATTGCTTTATAATTTTGCCATGTAAGCATATTAGGATAGATGTCATTTTATTATGAAACAAAACATATATATATTTCTTTCAATTTTAACATTACTTCTTGTAATAGTTTTTATAATAATTAACAAGATAATCTTTCAATCTTAACACTACTTCTTGTAATGGTTTTTATAATAATAAACAAGATAATCCATACCACTAAAATTTTTTCTTAACAATATTAATGTTTTCTTAACTATTCAATTCATATTTTATAATAGTTCTCACAATAATTAAAAAAAATTAATCATACAACTAAAATTTTTTTGTAGTAATCTAAATTGTCTTTTAAACTATTCAATTTATATTTTTTAAAATATATAATTTACATGCATATAGACACTAAAGGCAATATTTAAAGTCATAATAATAATGACAAATATTAAAAAATATTGGAGTCTCTCAAAGGAGTGACAGTAAACAAAATAAGTTATAAAATCAACAATGTAGAGTATTGTATGTTATAAGATACTTAAAATAAGAAAATAAAAAAATATTATATAAAATTACCAGCAAAAATACTTAAAAAATCAATTCACATCTAAAAAGTATTGGAAGTAGTAATTGCTAATTTAAAAAGCTAACTTTGAACTGAGTCAAATAGTCAACTAATGTTATTTTATTTTATTTTATTTTAATATTTATATTTTAGTTCTATCCAATAAAAATACAATCTATTTGTACTTATTAAAATAATTGATAATATAAATATATGAAGTTTTAATTTTATAATAGAAATTAATAAAGATACAATGATACTATGTGCACAAACAAAACAGTTACTTGATAAAATACATATTAAAATATAAAATACACATTAAGAATAAAAAACACAAATATTTATTCGCAAATATATAATGGCTATAGCATTTTTAGTAAAGATAATCTTTAATAATAAAGATAATCTTTGACATTATGTAAATAACTACAAATATTAAAATTTGTATGAATTTACAATGTATATTTCCTTATGATTATACTTTCATTATTTCACAAAATATTTTTCGATTATTTTATAATATTTATTAATGACTATTATTTATTTTGAATCTGCGCAATATGCTGTCTCATTCTAGTTGCCATAATTTTTATGCTATGGGAATGTACTTTAAATGTTTGTTTTGAACTATACTGTAATTTATTCATTTATGTGATTCTTTTCTTTCTGAAATAATCGACCATAATTTTTATTATATTTTATTTATAAGATTGCATTTATTGATTATTTTATATCATAAATGCAATAAAGTAATGATTACAGACAGGACACGGCTAAATCCAAGATTAAATATAACCATTTCGACTCAATTTAAAAGAAAGGAGAATGAGAGAACACAGTTTAATTAAAACTCTAATAAATGATTTGATATGCAAATCCAGGATGAACCTTCAGATATTGTAACCTTATATCAGAAAAAAGTAATTATCTGAATCATAAATCAATTTACACAACCACCATGGTCCATGGAATAGAAAGAAAGGTTAAAATTTTTCCCTTCAACCTTGAGATTTTGTGTCTTTCAATTCCAGTACTCAATAACAAATCATGTACAAGCAACACAGTGAATAATGCAGGTAATGCGAGTGAACATCTAAGGATCAGGTTCCCCTGCAATGGCGTCATCAGTAGAGGCATCATATTCTTCTTCACTTAGCTCATCGTCACTTGAATTTTCTTCCTGAGTAGCTCCAATATCTTCTGGCTTGGCATATTTTTCACAATATTCTGTTCATGGATTCTCTCAAGATTAATATACATATAAAAGAAGGTGTACATAGAATAGAGTAACAAATTGAGATTGGGTAGACATTAGACTGATATATTCGTCTTTGCAGTCTTTCTCTCAATTGATGCAGGGTCCTAGATACTGGTGCGAAATACTAAATGAGAAGCTGTGAAATTGAACGAATGACAAACATGGCCAATGATATTGCGCAGTTGGCATCTTTCACCATTGCCCTTGTAGCTCAGGATGTATTCTTGGTAGATAGTAGTTAAATGGTAAATGTTGTATTAAACCATATCCGCTTCCACAAACAAAGCGAAAACAAAGATGTTGGCTCTCATTGTAATTAGAAGTTTAGAACTCGTTTTTTATGTCGGTGAAAGGGAGCACTAAGAGAGTAGCAGTAATATGAAACAGCAACTTAAAGATGAATTAATTTGATGAGGAACTCATAACCTAGAACTTGTCAACACATATCATCCCTAACGACGTGTCCCATGATCGACAACAGATTCAACATAATAGCATGATAAGTAGCAAAGCTATATGTTACCACAAGATATTTGGAGCAAGAGATCTCCATTTGAGACCCATTATGCATTGATTCCTAAGGAATGTAACAAAACAGGTCATGCAATTTACCATTACTAAACAACAAAGCAAAAAATCTGCATGAAACATAGCATGGTGGGACTTATTCATGATACTGAAATACTAAAAACCAAAATCCTCTTGTAACAACCCCAAAAGAAAGAAAAATGATAAAGCTCCAGCACAAATCCCAACCTGAAATCTTCTAGCATGTTAAACTAGGACAAGTGTAATAATAATCAATGATAATGAAGAAACGCTCTTACTTATGGTTGAGTGACAGATTACCTCTGTTGAGGAAGCATTCTAGAGTTATACCATAGAAACATGACAAGGATTATTACCTTTGACTTTTTGTTCATATGCTGCATGATCTCGCATCATTAAGGCAGCAGCATCACCATTCAACGGATCTGATGCGTTCGGGTACAGAAGAAGTTGAGGAAGAAACACTTCAAACACATTAACAAGGTCTGAGTGGAAATAAGAAAAACCATTACAGAATATTGAGGTGGTGGCTCTATCAAGGTAAGTACACTAAAAAATTTCATCTTAACACCAACATATGCAAGGTAAAGCATGATATGACACTATTACTTACCAAACATGGGACTCCAAGTCTGGTTAATAACATCTAAGCAAACTGATCC
>NC_029774.3:101575096-101617000 GCF_000817695.3 Arachis duranensis | reverse complement strand
AACAGCATCAGTTAGCCACCGAGCTTTGCAAAGTGTTTGTGCAACAGCCAACACAAGTTCCACAGAGGACAATGATTCTGCTTAAACAGGACACAAACAATGAAACTTTTGGACTTTTGTGAAAACTCACATTTCATCAACATTGGGGTGGTAAATTTTGTTTACAAAACCAATAGAGGGGGACTTATAAGGATAAGCATCAGGTAGCTCCACCCTAATCTTCCACACACCATCTTGATAGGGACCTGCACATGATTCCATAAGAGCAGAAGAAAGGAGAAGGAAAAAAAAAAAAAAAATTCAGTGTGGAACACCTTTAAAGTTAACTAGTAGATAACATAATAGATCCTAATACAATTCATCTTCATTGAGGAGAATGCTGCAACATCTCTCTACAATTACAAAACCCCAGTGCACTAGCCTAATTCAAAACTCAGTAGCTGCTGTTTGAACTGCTGATCTTAAAACACACACAGACACAAACTACAAAGCCATGTGAATCTTCAGATTAGTGTGAGGAAATTTACAAAAAGTGAAGAAATAAGAGAAAAGAAAATTACTGTCTTTTGGTCCGCGAAATTCTACAAAGAACTCTTGCATGCCATCGTTCATCATTTCCACCTTGTAATCACTCATCATCCTGATTCATATCAATCCAACACCCCAGATGAGAAAAGATAACAACTTTACACAAAAAACTCTTTTCTGAAATCGAAAACAAAAAGAAAAAATTACAGACAGTTTCATCAAGTCCATGTCTCGACGTTTGCTTGGAGAAGACATCGTTTTCTCTTTCTTTCTTTTCACTGAATTGTGCAGGGGTGAGAAAGGAAGAAGGGAATAATAAATAAGAATAAAGATTTATAGGAAGAAAGAGGCTTACTCCACAGTCACACCCAAAAAGGAAGCAGGGTAAAAGAAATTGTGACCACGTGACATATGAAATGGCGCAGTAATTTTTTCTTGGGAGTTGCGACATTGTTACTTGGAACAGAATATATATCCATAAAGCTCGCACTTTCGGTGATGCTCTTCAACATATAATCTAATATAATCTACACGTTTCTTTGGGTTCAGCTGGAACTAGAGCCAATCTTTTGTCACTTGACCTAGTTTCATGAATGACAAAAATTTATTAAATCTTTTCAATTTTTACTTTTACACATTTTCTTCTTTTTCTTTCCATAGAATCTCTCAGGCCAATAAGTCTGAGACTAATTCATCGCAAAAACTCTGTTTAAAGATTTGTCGCTGGCGAATAGATTAGGAAGATTGCCAATAGATTAGGAAGGTTAAATCTGGCTGGCCAATGGGGGATCACTTTTTATTATTATTTAAATGTGACATTTAGAAAAGCTGAATAAATAAGAGAAGAAGAAAATCTATAGTTGAAACAAAACTCAAATGCCCAAATCCAACCAAAAAGTGAAAATAGGAATCAATACGTTGATCCAGACTAAAGATATGGTTGATCCCTTACAATCACAATGTTCTTTTCTCTGCTAATTGCATTGTTATGTCTCTATTAGAAATACATTGATCATCAACCATCTAACACAATGCTCCTACTTTATCCAAACTTGTAACCATCTACAGCAAGAACAAGCTAAAGGTTTGCCCAACGGTCAGACTACAAGACTAGTTTTACAGGAATAAGAATGCAGCCGCCATTAAGCACTGCGTAGTTGGTAATCAAAAACACCAGAACAAGCCCAAGTTTTTTCTATCCCTCGTGTAGGACATCAAAATTCCAGTGTTTGAAAGCATTGAACCACAGAAATGTTTCCTAGACCTCAAAATGGTTCAGACCCCTTTGCATCAAAATCTTTTACTCCAATGTTGTCTTTAATCTAAATCAGTGCATTGCTTATTCAGTGAACACTCCAGGAAATTGGAACCTGGGATTTTGAGAGCTCCCATCCCAAAACCTTCGCTAAAAGATCCGAACTCCACTTCATCTTCATCACTATCAACACTATTTGGAGTCACACGGTTCTGATAGCTTCTTAGTTGAATAAGATACATATTGAAGTAATAACTCACCAAGTCCCTTCTTGTCTTGTCTGGAAAGTATCTTGATTTGTTGCTCCAGAAACACTTGTTTTGAGATGGAAAACTCTGACTCATCAAATCCTTGAATCTCTTTTCATCTTCAATTGTCCATTGAAGTGAAATTTCCTCACCCATGCGATCGAACCCCCAATGATAAAATGCAGAACCCAGGTCACGCCTCAATTTCATCCTTCTTTCAGCAATATGAAATCTAACACACTCAACAGAACCTTCAAAATGGCACTCACAATTGCCTTGTCTTCCTCTCCCTACAAGATCTGTTTCACTTGGAAGATCTAAGTCATGTTTCTGAGGCCATACTCGAGTGCCTAACCACTTTGAGTCACTCTCACAAACTTCACCTGTCCATTCTGGGACATCTGCTTGATAAAGAGGACCCACAGAAACTTGCTTTTCCTGGAAATCATTTGCAGACTGTTCAATCACTGTCCTTGCAGTCGATGAATCTACTGTTGCAGTTGTTTTATGCAAGAAACAATTTTCGGCCTCCGTATTGACTGAACTTGTTAATTTTTTCCCATTGGCAGAACCTGAATTGCAACAAGAGCATGTGCGAGATTTAACATGTGCTGGCAGCCTTTCACTACATCTCAGTCTTGGAGAAGAATGGTAACGAGGTGCAACGTGATCCTCGTACATATCAGGGCACATCTTCTGCTTCTGTAAAATATACAGTTAAATGCAACAGCATCATAAATTTAAACATTTCAATTTAAAATCTTGTATCCTATAATAAATGCATAACCATTTATCAGTAATTAAATTTAAAAGTAAGATTCCTTAAAGAATTCATGATCAAGGACATACCATAGTATTAAAAAGATACACATCAAGACCTAACTGCTTCCAAAAGCAACTCTCTAACTCGTATCCTTCATGTCATTTACACTTAGTAGGACTTTATTACCAATCTTCTCATTTGGATAAACCGTCTTAGGTGCAATTAGGAGCTTTAATATTCTAATTAATGAGAACTTAGTTTTAACTAAATTTTGAAATTTGTTTCAAAACTAGTTATTTTAATGTAAAAGTATATTAAAGTACATTAAAAATGTTAACAACATAAATAGATCTAGCAGTTTATATCTGAAGCCAACCCATTTAAAGATATATTACTTGTAATTGGAAAGACAGCAGGCTTTTTTCGCTTGAACCTGTACATGGAAAACTGAGACCCTCAAATACAAATTTGATTTAAAAGCTATGGTAATAGTTTTGGTGTAATTTCTATGCACATCCCTAACGGAAGTTAAGATCCTAGTGCACAGAGCTTCGTGGAAGGTCGTATGTGTATAACCTACCCCCGTTAGCAAAAGAGGCTGTTTCAATGACAAGGACACGTGACCAGCAAGTCACAAGTTACAAAAATTTTTGTTAACGCCTCACACTTCTTTTTAGCAAACTCTATACTGCAGTTAAAGTTCTTGATGGAAACTTAACACAAATGTTCCCTTTTGTACTAGTTACTGAATGAAAAAAAGGTGACAAACAACAATGACAAATATAACAACAAAGCCTGATCCCACTAGGTGGGGTTGGTTACATGATTTAAACAATGCCATTGCATCCAGTCATGGAGGGTTAAAAAGTTTAGAGATTAGTGCTGTAAATTTGAATTGAGTCAAGCCAAGTAAAATTCGCGGGCTGGGCCAATTCCATCCAATTTTGGTATAACTGTATATTGAATTGTTGACTTTTAGCCATACTGAGATTGTCTGAACAGGAAAGAAACTAACAGATTGAGATCATATATACCTACATGTAAGCAGAATAAGGACACCACAATACTTGACATATATAAGTACAATGATAATTGATCATTCACGTGAAACGTACCGATTCACTTCAAGATATGAAGAAATGAAAACATACTATGGATAAAATCATTGTGTGCATTGCAATTATACCTGTGAAGAAGGTGTTTCATTGTTAGGTTGTGCGCATGGTTTCACCAACCGAGCCTCTCTTGCCCTCAGTAACTGGATGAAAAAGTCATTGCCTTTATACTCCTTCCACTTTGATGGTTTTGGTAATGGTTGCTGTAAAGGAACAAAGGGATGCTTTGCAACTTGCCTAACCCAGTTCAGCATTCCAGATAATGGTTCCCGTTTGCGCTTGCGAGAGCCAACTCCATTCTCAGCAATTGGCGCGTTCAAGGTGACAGAGTATTCCTTAACACCATTACAAGCTTTTTCGTCATCATCAACATGGGAGTGTTGGACATCCTCAGATGTATTTATTTTCTGAGTTTTGGTGTCCAATACATTTGGATCTTCCTTGTGGTTAACCAAATCAATATATTCTTTTATTCCATTTGATTCCATCTTCGCAAGCCCGTCATCTTTATCCTTTACGTTTAGAGATAATAGGCCTCTCAATTCTTTCTCTAGCTCTAACGGCAATGACTTAAAACCCCAATCACACCCAAGATTTTCGTTTCTGAAACTCTTCTCTTTGAAAGTCTTCCTGAGCCATTCTTCAAACTCATTCAGATACTTAACAAAAATTAATTTCATTGATGCCAAAACTAGGTGGTTCAAACCCAGTTCCTTTGACACATAACCCCACAATCCTTTTCTCGACACAAAATCATATCCACCTATTTCCTTCACAAGAGAGAAGAGTTTGTACAAATCCACTGCTTGTCCATCGCCCAGCAAAACCGGCATAGGCCGAACAATGCCACGAGAACAACTCTCCTTTAGATAAACCGGAAAAACTTCATCAAACAAGGTTTTAACTTTGTCATGGTCATCATTATCAGTGTGATCGTTTAGATTCCTACAGTCATTACCATTAGATACATCAAATATCTCAACTTCATTGAAATCTAAGGACGACCCATTTGACCAAGTTGACCATCCTGCCATGAACGTTGATTCCTTTCTTAAAGGCCTTATATCTCTTGGCCAAAAGAAACCCTAACAACCATAAAAACAGCAGCAGCAACAACAACGACAAATCCTAGTTTGCCATTTTCTAAACGGTGATCTCACAATTCAAAATTAACAGACACAGCTGCCCAATATAGAACAAATATTGATACAAATTATACAGTGATTTGGATTCATAGAATTGGCAAAAGGGCATAAAGGGTGTGAACATTTGGCGGGTTCAGTTGGAAGATTTACCTCGTGATCAAGGTTCCTATGGTCTCTAAAGGCATCACAGAACTGTGGTTGGAGCAGAGAGTCGAGATAGATGAATGTGGTTGCCTCAAGAGAGCCGAGATTGAGATTGAGATTAGAATCTGGGAATGTTGAACATTGACGGTGTTGCAAGATAGAGCTAAGATTTCAATGCTAGAAACGAACGAACAAAAAACGAAGAGAATTAGAAACATATATAGCTGCAGAGGCAACAAAAGGGCGAGGAGGAGGGATACAACAGCCGAATTAAAAGACTTATGGTGCCAATTATCGAAACAAAGTCCCCTTCTCTCTTTTCTCTTCTCTCTGGATTTTCTCTCTTCCTTCCACTTGGTTCCAGTTTCTCACTCAATAGAGGGCACAATAATGAACAAGCATTGTTCTTTGGAAATGATAGTAAATTACCTAGGGTTATGCATATGTTTACTTGGGCTTATGAAATAAATACCTTCAAGTACATTCAGATCCCATTAGGAGTGTTCATGAGCCGGGTCATTTGAAGTAAATTTAGACTCGGTCTTAAAATAGTAATAGATTTATTTTAATTCGATTCAAAGTAATTTGAAAAAAAAAATCAGGTTAAACTGGATCGATTCGATTAAACATTAATATATACAAATTTATAAATTTTATATATTAAAATAATAAATAATCCAAAAACAAAATCCGAATCCAATCCAAAAATAATATCGGATAAAAAAAATCCAAACCAGACAACATATGTCTCGGATTTGGGCCGGGACAGGTCTTGAACATCCTTGAATCTGACTCGTTTAAATTCGATCTTAGATAGGTTAAGCTGTGGCTGAGATTTGTGTATTAGTGGTAAAGATATTTGCCTCTTAGGTAATCATACTAGGCTTAGTCTCTGATAAAGGGAGTTCTTGATCTGGTCCGACTCAAAGATTCAGTCCAAACTTGACTATTTTGGGGCTAATTTGACCTAATTTTATTGTAACCCGGTTAAATCAAAAGTTTCAATAAATAGCCCAATTAATTTATTAAATCGGATTCCAATCAAGACTCGAGTCACCCAAACCCAGCCTGTTAAACCCGCATAAAA
Source organism: Arachis duranensis (assembly GCF_000817695.3). Classification (NCBI taxonomy): domain Eukaryota; kingdom Viridiplantae; phylum Streptophyta; class Magnoliopsida; order Fabales; family Fabaceae; genus Arachis; species Arachis duranensis. The sequence goes on along the minus strand of NC_029774.3, from coordinate 101,610,715 downwards.
AAATATGTATTTTGTTCTCATAAGACTTTAAATATGTATTTTGATGTGTAATTGACTTAATTATTATTATTATTATAAGACTTTAAATTATTATTATTATTATTATTATTAGACTTTAATTATTACGTGAATGTTGCAGTGTTATGGAATAATTGTTTTAAAAAATTTAAAGATTCAAAGATGTAGAATTCAAACTTTGGTGATGTCATAATGTACTATAAAATTAATTTCAACCTTATTATTTTATTTTTAATCAAACTTGTTGAATTAGAAATAGATCAAAGAACTATAAAATTAAAATTTATAGACAAATTCAAGTTCAAATATGGATATTAACTTTTCAATAACAAGTAAGTTTTTTTCTTTTTTATAAATAAATGTCATCATACTTTTTTGGTATAATATTTGTCAAGATCCAAAAATGGCTTGTATAACAAAAACAATAGAGAAATAAATAAAATAAAAAAATACTAATTTTCCGTCCCTTCAAGGGTCATTATGCTCTGTTAGGGTTTCTAACTTAATAGAACTTCTATGCCGTCAAGGTCAACGTTTTATACACATACCACAATTTCATTCCCAACTCAGAGTCATCATACAACGCAGGTTCTTCTCTATCCTTTTCTCTTGACATTACTTTCCTGAATCATGACAGAAAATGGAAAAAAATTAATCGGTTCCGTTCCTTTGAGTAATGAAGAGAGTAATGATGTAATATAATTGTCAGAAAAATATAAAAGGGCTATTCACAACTGAATTAATAGTCTGGTTGAAAGATCTTTTGCTGATAAATTCTTTTCAACTGGAACCATGGATAGGGCGTTTAAAGCAATTTGGGGGGAGACTAGTAGGGTTTCAAGTAAAGGAGATTGATCACAATCAATTCCAATTCTTTTTCGATAACGAGTGGGATATTATGAGAATTGAAAGAGGTTCCCCATAACTTTTCAAGGACTATGCTTTCCATACCCAGCGTTGAAAAGAAGGGGTATGCATTGGAGAACAACTAATCAATGAGATACCAATATGGGCCCAATTTTGAGCATTCTTGAAACCTTTAAGACGCTGGAGGCTGCTTGAAAGCTTGGTGATGGGATCGGTAAGGTGATGGATGTGGGACTGTTTGATGTTAAAGGGATAGAGACATGTATCATCAAAGCAAGGGTGGTTATTGATGGAAATCGAACTGTAAAAGACTCTCTTAAAGTCATTAGTCCTGACAAGTCTCCAATTGGAGTGGTGATTCGGTATGAAAGGCTAGAAATGATGTGTACGTATTGTGCAATTATAGGCCATGACCACAAAACATGTGTTGTATTTTGGGAGGATATAAAGAAAAATAGGTTAAGGGAAGATAAGATAGGAGAATGAATCAGAGTTGTTAATCAAATTGGTATGAAGGTAGAGACTAAGGAGGATGAAGGGAGAAAGGGAGAAAAGAGCTTTCAAGCTGGTCAGCCCATTCACGGAAAAAAAAATGCTTCCAAAATGCCTGGTAGATGAATTTTTAAACTTGAGTGTCAAAGACAAAAAAGGTATGATCAAGGAGTCAAGAGTCCTACCAAGAACAAAAAACGTTATGAAAAAAAGGAGAATGATCGGAGTATATAAAATGCTATGGTTATAAGCTTAAATCAGATTCACTTAGGAGGAACAAGTAGTTTCCAAATGAAGCATGGTAACACAGGTCCTAACTAAAAATCGCATGCCAAGTACTCCTACTGCTAAATACTCCGTTAAATATAAAAGGCTAAAACAAATGGCTAGATCAAACCATAGAAGGATAGAGATACTGTCTGGGACTAAAATAAGGGTGAAAGATGAACTGGAGATCATTTTAGAATCATTAATTGGAGGAGTTATTGGAGATATAGATCAAGAGATGGAGAAGGGTGCTAGTCGTTCAGTGGCAGCCAATGCATCATGAGAGTCCTAATGTGGAACTATCAGGATTTAGGGAGACCCCTGACAGTCCACAATCTTAAAGAGATGTACCAATCCACTCTCTCGAGGTGGTTTTCTCTGTGAAACTAAAAACCAATCTCAAATGGTGGAACGTAAAGTCAGATCATGCAGATATCAAAGTTTTACATTAGTAGGCCCGAATGGAACATAAGGAGGAATGACTCTAGCATGGAAAGATCATGTGGAGGTACAAATTCTATTTAAAAACTCTTTTTCATAATTGCTTTGGTTAAAGATGAGAATAAGAATGTGAGTTGGGGGTTGGTTGGAGTTTACTTGAGCACTAATGAGCTGACTCGAATAAATCAATTGGAAGAAATCTGTTCTCGACTTCAGCAATTTGAAGGTAGCTTTATCATCTTAGGCAACTTCAATACAATTACAAATTATGGAGAAAAGGGGGGAGGGAATATGAGGTCTAATGCCTCCATTGAAATTTCAATGGTTTCATTAACGATAATCAATTGATTGATCTTGGGATGATAGTATAGCGGTTCACATGGTCAAATAGGAAAGATGCATGGAGAGGTGTTAATTAGGGAGAGGCTTGATCGTTTTATGGCTGGAATGGCTTGGAGAGAGACTTATGTAGATGTGGTGGTAAGAAGATTATCGGAGAATAGTTCGGATCACGCTCCTCTCTTACTTGATTTGGATCCTCCAAGATGGTCTATGATAAACCACTATTTTATGGTTTACAATGTGCTTAATTGTGTGGTTTTATCATAGTCTTTACCCACTTATTCATATAATTAGCATGTATTTATATCTCCTTCCTAAAATTATTACATGATTGAAAACATGCTTCTTTTGTCTTAATTTAGCTAATCTTAATCCTCTCTTATTACCATTCGATACCTTGATCTGTGTGTTAAGTATTTCAGGCTTTATAGGGCATGAATGAGTGAGAGATTGGGAAGGAAGCTTGCAAAAATGGAAGGAACACAAGAAGTAGAGGAGATGACCAGCGAGAAGTGACGCGTACGCGTTAGTGATGCGACCGCGCGGAAGAAAGGAATCCGCAGTGACGCGGCCGCATGGCTCATGCGACCGCGCGGATTGGAAAAGCACAAGTGACGCAGAAGCATGGACGACGCGAACGCGTGGCAGGAAAAAACGCGAATGACATGTCTGCATGGATGATGCGATCGCGTGGCGTGCGCGATCTGCAGAATTACAAAAGTCGCTGACAGAGATTCTGGGCCGCATTTCAACCCAGTTTTCGGCCCAGAAACACAGATTAAAGTCAGGGAACTTGCAGAGACTCATCATGCTTTCAGAATTCACTTTTCATGTTTTAGATGTAGTTTTTAGGGAGAGAGGTTCTCTCCTCTCTCTTAGGATTTAGGTAGAATTTAGGACTTCTCTTAGTTTTAGGAGTGACTTTCGATCCCAGGTTCAGTGTTCTTGGTATTTATTTATTTTCAATATTCCATATTTGGATTGATTTTCTTATTTAATTATAATTTGAGGTATTTTCAGATCTATGATTTGTGTCTTTTATTTATATAAATAATTTGGATTTTTCTATTACCCTTTTGGCTTTGGTTGAGTAATTGGTGACTCTTGAGCTGTCAAATAAAGCAGTGGTTGAAATTGGGAGTTGCTAATTAATTTGAGTTCCAATAACTCTAGCCTTTCCAAAGGAAAGACTAGGACTTTAGGTATCAAATTAATTAGTCCACTTGACCTTCCTTTGTTTAGTAAAGGTTAGCTAAGTGGGATTAAAATCCAATTCTCATCACAATTGATAAGGATAGGACTTCCAATTCTTATACTTTGCTAAAAGTCTATTTTACAGTTATTTATTTATTTTAATTGCCATTTAAATTATTCGTCATACTTCTTCCTTACTTCCAAAACCCCCAATTTACAAGACTCATAACCAGTAATAAGAACATACCTCCCTGCAATTCCTTGCATAATCAATAATGAACATACCTCCCTGCAATTCCTTGAGAAGACGACCCGAGGTTTAAATACTTCAGTTATCAATTTATTTAGGGGTTTGTTATTTGTGACAACCAAAACTTTTGCACGAAGGGATTTCTGTTAGTTTAGAAGCTATATCTACAACGCAAATATTTTTATAAATTCTTTACTAGAAAAAATCCTAACGTCAAAATGGCGCCGTTGCCGGAGAATTGCAAACGTATGCCTTATTATTGGTTATTGTAAATATTTTTCAAAAAAAAAATATTTTTCTTTTACTTGTTTATTTGTTTTCCCCTCTTCCCTTCTATTTCCTTGTTTATTTGTTTTCCCCTCTTCCCTTCTATTTCTAATATCTACTATGAATTCTCACCCCTCTCGCTTTGAGTTTAGTTCTAATTTTGTTGCAAGGAATGGAAGCTATAACAGGACTATGCATCAAGGTCTAAGCAATCAAAGATGGATGGAGCCAAGAGGATCTGATCATCCCTTTAGGCAACAACGTCCTCCTAGATATCATGGACAAAGACCATTTTACAATGCATGCCCAACTGATAGATTTGGTGGATCGCCTTGTAACTACCAACAAGCCCCACCCTGTGCTCAGAGACCATCCTCTCGACATAATTTCGAACCACCACACTCACAAGCTTCCTTTCACCATTCACCTCCATATGACCCTAACCCGTATCCACCATACCAACCACCTTATGAGCTAAATGAACCATACACAGAACCACCACCTCAATATACACCATCTCCTTATCATTATCAAGATGAACCACCTTCCTACCATGAACCTTTTTTTCCAACAAATGAATCCCCTATCCACCCCAAACCTCTGTGGAGAAAGCATTGGCCGATCTAAACTCTACTATACAAGCTCTCGCCGCCCAAATCGGATTACCAAATCCCTTCTGCACTTCCTTTTCAACCACAGAATGATCTCTCCATCCCATCACCATCATCCATGGAAGAGCACCCACATCCATCAATCCAAGAGCAACATGATCCCACTGATACAATTGACATGGAACAAGAGAGAGAGAGAGAGAGGATCATCTTCGCGAATCTATACTTCATAAGGAGCTAGAGGAGGCACTAAAGGTGAAGGTAGTAGACACCCTTGAAGTTGACAGCGCGGTTGAAGAACTAGTGAAAGAAGACAACAAGGAGGATTTTGTGCTTAAAGGTGAAGAAATAGTTGGAAGGAAAATCATTGAGGACGAATACGATTGTGTACTTAAATACCTAGATCAAGAAAGAAATCGATTACCTTTCCAACGTTCGGATATTCAAAGAACCCCCATGGTTTCATGTGGGAAATCTACTGAAGAATGTAGCAGGAAGGAGAAATTGGGCACTCCGGTGGATTGTGAGCAGCACGATTTGATATTAGAACAAGTGGAAGAAGCCGGAATTATTGAAGAAGAAGAGGAGGCAGTGGTTGAAGACTTAGGAGATGCTGAACCTCCATGGAAAAGTCAAGTTATAGAGCATCCTTCAAAGACGTTTGAAGCTGATGTTGATGAGGGTGTACAACCTCCAAAGTATATCATGGTTGAAGACTTTGAAGGAGACGATCAAGAGATGGATTCAATCATTAATGAATTCTTATCTACATTTGAATCCTCTCCTATTAGACTTGACATAGAGATTACAGAAGAAGAAGCACAACCTCCCTTGCCCTTGGTGAACACTGAAGAAGAGATTGAATTGGAAGAAATCCACCAAGAGGAAGAGGTTGATATTGAAGAAGATTGTCAAGAGGTGGAAGATGTCAAAGAAGAGCACAAGGGAGTAGAGCTTGCACGTTCATTAGAAACACCTTCCCCTAAGTTGTCATCATCCTTCACAACATTCAAGTGGGTAAAATTCGTATCCCTTAGCTTTCTAATTCCACTTGAATATGGGCTATTGGAGACGGATGGTCAACTTAGAGATCTCTGTGGCATTAAGAGTAAGAAGAAGATGGTCAGTGATAAGATTTTGTCCTGCAAGGTTCAACATGGTTGTGTGCTCAACATTTAAACGCAAAGGTTGGTGTAGAGCTCAACTGAATGGGTCTAGGAAGTTGTCTGGCTGCTTTAGTGAGAATTCAGATTGCCTGCCACCCAGTTGGAACACTAATGATCAACAAGAAGACGGGTGCAAAAGCACGGTTTGGGACCCCAGAATTCAGTCTAGCTATCAATACTCTTGGGGCCTTGTCTCTTGCTTTAACTTGCTTGAAGGCTTTCTGTGCCTAGTTTGGGATCCCGGAGGCTATTGGAAGTACAAACATTGGTGGGGATTCCTGGATCAATACAAGCACAAGCCACCTTAGCAGGAAGCTCATCAAACGTCCAACTTAAGGACTATAACTAAAAGTGCTAGGTGGGAGACAACCCACCATAGTATGGTCGTTCATTTTGCAATTTTAATTTTATTTAGTTTTGTTTGTTTTTGAAATTCATTTTATTTTATTGAACCTGGAATCATGCATAGCATTCACATTAAGCACTGCATTTGCATCTGCATATTGCATTAAAAAAAATGGAAAAACACGCACGCGACACGGCAGCGTTGCTGACGCGTCCGCGTCACTAGTGCGTTAGGAAGAAAAGAATTGAACAGAGAGTCACGCGAGAGCGTGGCTGGAGGCGTGCCTTTAGCATAATTTGACCCCACGCGACCGCGTCGCTCACGCGACCGCGTCATGTGGAACTTTGGCCTCCCACGCGACCGCATCACCCATGCAACCGCGTGGCCCTGTAAATCGACGTAAAAGGGTGTATGGCCGAAAGTTGTGCTGGAATTGGGCTGAATTCGTGCTAGAAGCCCAAGCCCTCCGACGCGAACGCGTGCCCCACGCGGCCGCGTCGTTTTCCAAAAATGGCCATCCACGCGATCGCGTCACCCAAAATTGGGCAAAAATAAGATTTTGAACAGAAAGTTGTGCGAGCGCGAGGCTGCCCTCGCGCCAGTAGCATAAACCGTGTCACGCGACCGCGTGACCGACGCGACCGCATCGATTAACTTAAAGCGCAAGTCACGCGACCGCGTGCCCCACGCGTCCACATCGCTTGCGCCGCGCAGCTTAACCTTATTTGCCAAATATCTTATTTTCTCTTCCCCAATCCTAATTTTTCCTCCCTCCTTTCTTACTTACTTCTTCTTCCCTTATTTCCCCTTCTCATTTCTCTTATCTTTCATTTTCTTTTACTTAATTGAATACTTTCATTCATTGCATTATTTTCATTGGTGTTGGAATTTTATTTGAGTCATTGTTTTTTCTATATTTTTGTGGATTATTTGACAATTATATATTACTTTTTAAAGGGTTGCTTGCATGTCCTAGTTAATATTTTCAATAACATATTCACCATGCATGCTAAGTGTTTGTGAAAAAGCCCGTATGGCATTGTGCATTATTTTGAATTATTCTCTTCTATTCAATGCTTGCTTTCCACAAATTTTTGTTACTATTTTATTAATTAAATATAATTGTCAATACAAACGTTATTGTTAGTTTCTCACGACTAATAATACATCTAGGCTTTTGATGCTTGATCTATGCTACTCATGCCTTTGCCAGCATGCCAATAAACATCTTGCATTTACTTGCCTCACTTTATCATGCCCCGTTTCTATTGTTGTTCTAATTTCATGGAGTCGCGACCATGTGTTAATGACATTCTTCTTTATTTTGGCATGATTCTTACTAGTACTGCCCTCTTCCTTGCTCTATCCCTTTGACTTCATGTCCCTTTCTCTTCTCTCTTTTTCAGGCTGGCCACCAGAACGGGTAAAGAGAAAGCTTCTACAACGAGCAACAGCTGAGGAACTACAACACCCACCCACCTGTACTTCTCAGCATGCACCGGGGACGGTGCAATCTTTAAGTGTGGGGAGGTCGATACCGATCTCCACGGGTTAGTTGGTCCCTTCTCAATACCAATTTTTGTTTTTCATTGTTGCATTTGCATATCTGATCGCATATTCTCTTGATTTTGTGCATATTTTACCACTTGGTTGAAGTAATATTTTCTTTTTCAAGAAACTTTTTATAGTATTTTACTAATTTAAATTAAAAACTTTTTGAAAAGCTTGTATGAAAGAAATATTATTTTGGAACATGGTTTAAAGCTCGAACACACAAAACCAGTGAGATTTTGAGCCTATTTGATTGGTTGCATTTTATAAACCAATATTTTATTTTTGGTGTGTGTTTTTCTCTCTAAAATTTGATCTTTGTCTTGCTTGATTCTATATTTCCATTGTTTAATGTATGCATACACTTATCTGATTGAGGCCTTGTTTCACTGAGCTTACATACCCAGATGGCCTTAACCCTTTCACTGAACTTACATACCCATATGGCCTTAACCCTTTCATTATCCTTTGCAAACCAAAGTTGAGCCTATTTTACCCCTTTGTTCTTTATTTTAGCTCATCATTAACTCTAAGCGGAAAATAATAATGTCCCTAATTTGAATCCTTGATTAGCTTAGACTAGTGAGAATGCTCATGAATTAAGTATGGGGAAAAGTGGGTTTGGAAACGTTTGGTTTGGGAATTGAGTATGTTAGACTTTGTGTGAAAAGATGAAAAATGTTAAGAACATGTTTATGCATTCAAAACCTTAATCATATGCATTGAGAAGAGTAAAAAAAAAAGCAAGTAATAAAAGGGGATAAAATGCCCCAGAGTAAGTGTTGGTACCAATGCATATGAGCTGCACTCAAAATTTGGATTGCATAAATATGTAGTAAACACAGTTAATGGGAAGTTAGATTTTGTATTTTAATTAAATAGCTAGACACTTGAGAGTTAGAATGATATACACCACCAAGTAAGCGCTTAATTCTATGTTCCTTGCTTTCATGAGCTATCTTCTTTTTGCAAGTTATTTATATTGTATTTTGCGATTTGAATTAGTGAAATCCAGTTCATATTTATTCTTGAAAGATTTATTTACTTTTTCACCAAGTAGGTAGAATCATTTTAGCATGTAGTTGCATTTACATTCATGAGTTGCATTACATGAGTCTTGCCTTTTCCTACTCATTTATTTGGTCTCCTTGAGTTTAGCCTGAGGACATGCTAATGTTTAAGTGTGGGGAGGTTGATAAACCACTATTTTATGGTTTACAATGTGCTTAATTGTGTGGTTTTATCATGGTCTTTACCCACTTATTCATATAATTAGCATGCATTTATATTTCCTTCCTAAAATTATTACATGATTGAAAACATGCTTCTTTGGTCTTAATTTAGCTAATCTTAATCCTCTCTTATTATCATTCGATACCTTGATCTGTGTGTTAAGTATTTCAGGCTTTATAGGGCATGAATGAGTGAGAGATTGGGAAGGAAGCTTGCAAAAATGGAAGGAACACAAGAAGTAGAGGAGATGACCAGCGAGAAGTGACGTGTACGCGTCAGCGACGCGACCACGCAGAAGAAAGGAATCCACAGTGACGCGGCCGCATGGCTCATGCGACCGCGCGGATTGGAAAAGCACAAATGACGCGGAAGCGTGGACGACGCGAAGGCGTGGCAGGGAAAAACGCGAATGATGCGTCCGCATGGATGATGCGATCGCGTGGCGTGCGCGATCTGCAGAATTACAAAAGTCGCTGGCAGAGATTCTGGGTCGCATTTCAACCCAGTTTTCGGCCTAGAAACACAGATTAAAGTCAGGGAACTTGCAGAGACTCATCATGCTTTCAGAATTCACTTTTCATGTTTTAGATGTAGTTTTTAGAGAGAGAAGTTCTCTCCCCTCTCTTAGGATTTAGGTAGAGTTTTTAGAAATTAGGATTTAGGACTTCTCTTAGTTTTAGGAGTGACTCTCGATCCCAGGTTCAATGTTCTTGGTATTTATTTATTTTCAATGTTCCATATTTGGATTGATTTTCTTATTTTATTATAATTTGAGGTATTTTCAGATCTATGATTTGTGTCTTTAATTTATATAAATAATTTGGATTTTTCTATTACCCTTTTGGCTTTGGTTGAGTAATTGGTGACTCTTGAGTTGTCAAATAAAGCAGTGGTTGAAATTGGGAGTTGCTAATTAATTTGAGTTTCAATAACTCTAGCCTTTCCAAAGGAAAGACTAGGACTTTAGGTATCAAATTAATTAGTCCACTTGACCTTCCTTTGTTTAGTAAAGGTTAGCTAAGTGGGATTAAAATCCAATTCTCATCACAATTGATAAGGATAGGACTTCCAGTTCTTATACTTTGGCAAGAGTTTATTTTACAGTTATTTATTTATTTTTATTGCTTTGAAAATATACTTGTGCCATTGCCCAAATTCCAAAAACCCCAATTTTACCTTGTTTCATAGCCAATAATAAGAACGTACCTCCCTGCAATTCCTTGAGAAGACGACCCGAGGTTTAAATACTTCGGTTATCAATTTATTTTAGGGGTTTGTTACTTGTGACAACCAAAACTTTTGCACGAAGGGATTTCTGTTAGTTTAGAAGCTATATCTAAAACGCAAATATTTTTATAAATTCTTTACTAGCAAAAATCCTAATGTCAGTCTACCAAAAGAAGATTTAAATTTCAGGAGCAGTGGTGTGAGATGGAGGATATAAGGACGCTGATAGTAGAAGTTTGGAGTATGAAAGTTAATAGCTCACCTATAAACGTTTTAGCATAGAAATTGAAGTGTTGTAGGCACCGTCTAGTGCAATGCAGCAGCATAACAAATCCAACTCTAAAAAGGTAATTAAAAAACTAAATCTTAGGTTAGAACAGTTGAGGACAGTGGGTTATTTTGGGGGGTCAGAGGTGTTAAAAGTAGAGAAAAAAAATTAGAAGAGGGGATATTGATAAACCGCTATTTTGTGGTTTATTTTGTACTGAATTGAGTGTATTTTATCCATTATTCTCACACTTATTCATAGAATTTGTATGTTTTATATTCTCTTTCCTAATTTTGTGCTATGATTGAAAACATGCTTCTTCGGCATTAAATTTTCTAATTTTAATCCTCTCTTATTACCATTCGATGCCGTGATATATTTGTTAAGTGTTTTCAGGGTTTATAAGATAGGAATGGCTTAGAGGATAGAAAGGAAGCATGCAAAAGTGGAAGGAACACAAGAAATTTAAGGAATTGCTAAGCTGTCAATTCTGACCTTTTTGTACTAAATCGATCATAACTTGAGCTACAGAATGAGGCGGTTCTAGTTGCGTTGGAAAGCTAACATCCGAGGCTTCAAAATGATATGCAATTTGTCCATAGTTGCCTTGTAGTTAGGCAACGCGCACGCGTGGTATGACGCGTACGCGTGACCAGTGCAGCAGACAAGCGACGCGTATGTGTGACCAGAATTTTGTCAAGCAACGCGTACATGTGATATATTGTCACGTGTTGCAAATATCAGAAAATGCTGGGGACAATTTCTGGGCTGATTTTGGCCCAGTTCCAAGTCCAAAAACACAGATTAGTGGTTGCAGAGTGGGGGAATAAATCGATTCAACATTCATTCACATAATTTTAGGTTTTAGAATTTCTCTTTCAATTTCTCCTTAGGTTCAGGTTCAATTTTACTTTAATTTAGTTTTCTCTTACTTTTATTTGTTTAAGCACTTTAGTTTATCTTCCTCCCTTGTTGTTTTCCTTTTTTGCCATTTTCATGTTTATGAACTATTGTTACATTTAATTTCTTCTAATGTAATTTGTGTTTTCAATGTTTATTGTTTCTCTCTTTAATTGTTAGTCATTGATGCTTGCAATTGGTTGTTTAGATTTATTTTCCTTGTTAGTTTTCTATGCTTTTGTTTTACGCCTTCTAAGTGTTTGATAAGAAGCTTGGTTGGATTTTAAATTAGATTTTTATGTTCTTAACTTGGATTAATCAATTAAAGACTCTTGAGTTATCAAAACTCATTTGTTGATTGGTAATTGAAGATTGTCGATTAGTTTGAACTTCACCAAAACTAGTCTCTCACTTTGAGTTGACTAGGACTTGTGAACTCAAGTTAATTGTATGCACTTGACCTTCCTCCATTGGTTATATGTTAACTAAGTGAAGGCAGCTCGCATTTACCATCACAATTGACAATGATAATGAGGATAGAACTTCTAATTATCAATCCTTGCTAAGAGCTTTCTTAGTTACTAATTTATTTTCTTGTTATTTACATTCCTTGTTTATTAAACTCAAAACCCAAAAAGATATAATCTCATAACCAATAATAAACTACACTTCCTTGCAATTTCTTGAGAGACGACCCGAGGTTTAAATACTTCGGTTATTTTATTGGCTTCAGATCCACAGAATATTACTCTGGTGGCTGAAAATTATTTCAAGAAAATATTTTCATCCACTAACCCATTAGGACCTGGTGACATATTCAATGATTTCAGTCCTTCGGTTACAGTTTTCATGAACTAGAGGCTAATAAGACCAATCTATATGGAGGAAACCAAGAGATCCACTTTCAACGTTTGTCCTCAAAATGCTCTAGGTGAGGATGACTTTACAGCACGGTTTTTCCAATTTTATTGGGACATTATTGGTGGTGATATTTTTAAGGCGATTCTAGTTTTTTTGGTGGAGGTAAAATTCTTAAAGCATACACAGATTTGCTTGATCCCTAACATTCCGGATGCTAGAGACTTGTCACACGTCAGACCTATTAGCTTATCCTCAGTTTTTTTATAAGATTATTTCCAAAATTCTGGTACATAGACTTCAGAAGTTTATGAATAATTTAATAATTTCTGCCATTATCCTAATATCTCATGAATGTATACACTATCTCAAAATTAAGAGGTGGGGATTGCAATGTGAAATGACTATTAAATTGGATATAAGTAAAACATATGATAGAGTTGAGTGGAATTTTTTATGGTTCATTATGGAAAGAATGGTTTTTAGAACCAAATGGATTTCTTGGATCAGAGAACTGGTCACTACTATTTCATACTCTGTTCTTGTAAAAGGTCAACCTTATTCCTTTTTTAAGCCAACCAGGGGTATCCGATAAGGAGGTCCCTTATCACCTTATCTATTTTTATTCTGTGTGGAAGAATTATCCTATCTATTACACAAGGCAGAACAAAACAGGTCTATTCAGGGTATTCAGATTCACAGAAGGTCTCCAACAGTTAATCATCTTCTCTTTGCTGACGACTCTACCTTATTTGGGAAGGCTAATGAGAAACCATGCAACAATATCCTATCTCTACTCAATGAATATGAGATGCTTATCGAACAGAAAGTTTACCTCCAGAAATAAGCAATTTTTTTTAGTCAAAACACCCTACTCACCAGAAGACAACAGTTAGCAGATTTACTTAACATAGAGCATGTGGGAGCCCAAGATAAAATCTAGGCCTTCCATCCATTATTTAGAGATCTAAAAAGGCTACATTCGGTGCAATAAGGGATAAAATTTATAAAAGAGTTCAAACTTGGAAGAGGAATATGTTATCAGCAGGTGGCAGACATGTTTTAATCAGAGCTGTTGGAAAAACTATTCTAATATATACGCTTTAACATTCAAGCTTCTAGCTTCTCTAGTGAAAGAAATACACAGGATTCTAAGACAATTTTTGTAAGGTCAGAAGGGAAAGGAGAGAAAAATGACTTGGGTTAGTTGAGATTATATGACCAGATCCAAAAAGAAAGGCGGATTGGATTCAAGGATCTCAGAGCCTAGAACCTAGCCTTGCAGGGTAAATAATTTTGGCAAATTACTACTAAGCCTAATTCTCTACTTCCATGTATGCTTGAAGAAAAATACTATAGATATACTAACCCCCTTTTGGCAGATAAAAGAACCCAACCTTCTTGGAGTTAGCAAAGTATACTGGAGGAAAAAAAGTGGTAGAAAAGGATTTGAGATGGAGTATAGGATCTAGCACAAATGTTCGTATCTAAGAGGACCCATGGTTACCCCCTACCTTACCTTTTTAGACTTAGTAACAACAACAATCCAGTAATAAACATCAATTGGATACATAATTTACTTACAGTGGATGGAATATAGAATAAAGAGCTAGTTGAAGTAGTTTTCTCTCCTGAGCTCAGTTCGCAAATTCGCTCCCTATCATTGAATGACGATGGTGAGGACAAGCTTGAATGAGCCTGGAATAAGAGGAAGCAATAGGATGTGGCCTTGGGGTACTGGGTGGCTTATGATTTTTTTCATGCACCAATTGAGTAACTTCCAATTGTGATGATGAATTCAACCTTTTAAAAATTAATTTGGGGGTTAAATTTACCATCCAAAGTAAAAACTTTTCTAGGTAGAGTAGCCCATGAAAAATTACCTATACTCAATTTGATCAACCAGAGATTCTCAGATACTTCAACAATGTGTCCAAGATGCAGAAATGACAATGAAACAATCCTTCACAGCTTGGTGTAATACAGTCCCGCTCTTGAGATTTGGTCTTCCACTTTTTTTGTGAATGCTATAGTGCAAAATAGAGTCATGAAGTTTGCGGTCTTGTGGCAAACGACAAGTAGAGGCATTGGAAGAGAATGTTCTTCTATGGTCCTCCTTGCATCTCTGTGTTGGGTGTTGTGGAGGGCGAAAAATTTGGAAGTTATCGAAGGTGAGAAGATGGCGGCAATAGTAATTGTGAAAATAGCAAAGAAGCTTCAGCAATGAATACTCAAGTTATAGAGCACCGTTCTTTGTGAATTTCCAATCTCTTCTGTTAGTTTTTTTTTCTAGTATTTGGTGTTTACCAAAGTAGGAGATCCCCTTTTTCTTTTGTCTTTGTCCATATAATGGACAATGTATTTCTTTTTTACAAAACAATGCAATTATATATCTTTGAAAAAAAAGTTTGTCAAGATCTGGATTTTACCTAGTTTAGACCCGATTTTATTGTGGCCCAATAATAGTGTGATTTCACCAACTTTAGTGTTGGATAAGAGTCTAAAAAACAAACCCAGTTATACAGGGTTGGTTCTGAATCAAGATAAATCCGGCTTCACCCGACTCCATGTGCACCCCTGACTCCAATATCAGGTAGGTTGTGGTTGAAAAGGAGCCTTCTAAATCTACTATGTGTGAGTAGGTATGTTACTATGTGTTGTGTTCGCTAAAAAAATAGGTTGGTTAAGCTAAAATGACTCAAATTGATGAGATAATATAATAATATTTTAAAATAGGGGGCTCAAGATCTGACTTGACTCGAAACTCAGCATGAATTTGAAGTATATTTTTTCAAGTTAGAATTTGTCATTTTTAACCGATATTATTTTCGGGCATATCATGCTTCAGTAGGTCCGATTCGACTTAAAGTCATGTTTTATAATTAAAAAATATATTTTATATTAAAATTAATAATAATATACTAGGAATAAATATTGTTTTGATCTCTATAGTTTGTGGTGAAAATCGAAATTGTCATTAACTTTTTTAGTTTTAAATCATCCTCAACATTAAAATTAATTTTAAAATTATCATTTTATTAAAAGATAATAAATTTTGGACTACTTTACCCTCATTTCTCTAACCCAACACTATTGAAGTAGAGAAAAAAAACAGGAAAGAAAGTGGAAGAAGGAGGGAGATGAAGACGAAGATGGAGACGATGCCAATAGAGTAGGGAGTTGTCGTCAAGGATGGAAGGCAAAAGAGAGAAAGGCGAATGGAAATCCACTGTCAAAATCACTGCCTCCTACTTCACCTCTTCCTTTTTCTAGAAATCCGCCTCAAAGAGCTCCTTCATCAGCTTTGCCGCAATCCATAATTCTGAAAATAGAGCTGAACCGGTCGGGAACCAGTGCATGTATTGGTTCACTCTAAACTGCTGAACTGGCCGATTCTCGGCTAGTTTACCTTAGACAAAGGCATTTTTAAATTTTATTTAAGAAAAAAGAAAAAGGGTTCTAAATTCAATGAATTGAGAAATTAGTGTTTCTTTCCCTTCTCACTCATGCAGGCAGAAGTGCAGATCTTCCAAAGGTTTCCATCACCTAGCTCTAGATAACCCTAGCCTCCATTGTACCACCGTTCGTGTCACCGCCATCACCGTTCGCGCTCAAGATCACCACCTAGTTCGTCATGCTCGAAGGCCCTTCACTCATTCGCCAATGCTAGTGTTTCCAAGTCCTGCTCCACAACTCTTCGCCCATCATCCGTTCGCCATGTGCATCGCCAGTTCGCCAATGTGTGTCGCCATCTTGCCAATGTTCGTCGCTAGCTCCCCATCGTCCATTGGCAACTAACCAATATGCTTCGATAGCTTCCCATCATCCAAGGTTGTCCCTCGAATCTCTGCTTACTGGCTTCATCGAAGGTAATGCCTCGATTCTCTCCGTTAGTTAGTGCTTAGTGCTTATTCTTGGAATCTTGGTTGATTAACTTTGCTGAGATTTCTCACTATTTGACCTTGATGATAAATTTTAATTTGATAATTATGTTATGGTCTTAATTCTTGATGATAATTTGATAACTCTATTACTGATTCATTGCTTAATCTTGTTTTTTTCTCTGTTGTGAAATTTTGTTAAATTTGTTTGATAATAAATTTTTTGCTCATTTAGTGTTTTTTCCTATTGTTAATCATTATGATGAGCTTGTTAAATTTAGGTTGAAGACGCCGCTAATTTTGGTGAAAATAAAGATGAAGATGATCCCAACACAGTGAATCAGCAACAAGTTTTTGCGGATTTTAATGATTGATGACAAACTTTTATGTTCGCATTTCATATTTGATTTGGATATTTTCCTATGTTATTTGACTTTTGAATTTGTACTTTGATAAGATCAAAAGATTTTGGTTGATGATGTAGTGCTTTAAATTTGGATGATATTTTAAGGTTTATATTAGACTATAATTATGTTTTAGAATGTTTCTTTATATTTTGTTATTATTTTATTATAAAACGGTCATTTCAGTTGAATCACAGTTGAACCAATTGGACTAATAAACTAATGAACTAATAACTAGAGTAGTTTGATTACCGGTTCGGTTTTCATATCCTTGCCGTAATTAAACCCTCCCCAATCGCCATTTTGCTACCACCATCTCCACCACCTCCATCATCGGTTCACCGAGAAGCTCTCCACCACCATCAAAACCCATTTGCATGCCTCAATCAAACCCTCAAAAGAGCATATCTCCACAGCCACAGTCACTGCTACTAGAGATTTCATCATCCCCACCCCTACTCCTCCAACAATAGTTGCACTGCCACCATAAGGCTTCCCTCCTTCGCCATGGCCTATGCCACCCCCAAAAACTTTGTCTCTACTTCAATTATTGGTGCCCTAAAAAAATTTCAAGTTCCACATCAGTGTCACCACCAAAATCATTGCCGCTGTCGGCATCAACCCTCTTTCCCAAAATTTTCCTCCTTTACTCCTTCCATTATCCCTAATCACTAGAATTTCTCCTTCATCATCAAAACATTCAACAACAATAAAAAAATAATTAATTTATATAATTAAAATATTCAAAAAAAGCAAGAAAGAGAGGAGTAACAAGGAATGAGAGAGAGTGATGGTGATAGGTTGTGAAGGATGAGAGAGCAAAAGGATTTTGTTGATGAATATGAGAGGAAAAGTGAAAGGATGTTTAGAGGAACTAAGATTAATGGTGGAGTGGGTGTAATTATTTTTTTAGAAGTAAATTTGTCTTTCTATTAATAAAAAGATAATCTTAAAAAAAAGAATAAATAGCTACTTTTCACTGTGAAAAATTGAATCGCTAATAATACTAACCATGATTAATTTAAGCAAGAGTTATAACCATTAGTATTTATCTTTATTTGATATTTCTGACCAAACATTAGTTTGGTGATAGACATCGTTAGTTATGATTCTAGGTGGATGTCAAGTGTTTGACGTGGCAAATAATGATCTCACCTTTAAGTTTTTAAATTAATGTTAGGGATAACATTCATTCACTTTTATAAATGTTAGGGATACAAATAGGACGATTTAAGCGTTAGGAACACAAATAGGACTTACTCCAAACGTTAAAAATAAAAATGATACTTTACTCAATTATAAATGATAATCAGGATTTTGCCTGTGTAACATTTCATATTTTGTTCAAAAACATTGTCAAGCATATATATATATGTATGTATATATTAACCTGTTGTGATGAAACCCACAAAATGGATCTTCCATGAAATATTTTATTAAGTTTTCTCTGCATGTGTATCGCCGAATTATAGGCTTTGCACTTACTTTTTTCTTCATTCAAATTTTGGAATTGCTTTGTCAGAATATTTTGCCAGGGAAAGAACCTTTATCATAATACTTCACCTAATATATACTTGCTAGATTACTCTTTAAAAGTATTTCAACCTTAGTGAACTATGTATATATAAAAAAAGCTTGTTCAAATAATTTTAATCACAACCACTTGTATTATAATTGACTCTTAATTCCACTTTAATTGCAATCCGTTATTTTCTTGTATAACCATATATCTATTTAAAAACTAACCAAATCATAGTTACATATAGTCATCAATATTCTAAAGTACACCATGGTTATACATCCGTCGAGAAAACAATTTTCGGACAAAGCAACAACTAAAATGAGAAACAACCAAATTTCATATATATTAATCTTATATATATATAGACATACCTTGCACCACTTCCACCTACCTTTGTGAGTCAACCCCTAATTAATTAGAACTCATGACACATTCCACTTAATCCTGATTTACTTGACACTACACTACTAAAGCAACAACACGTAATATAACATATTCAACATAGTTTTATGACATTAATTCCTTATTTCACCCTTATAAAAATAACTAAGACCAAGATTACTCCAACTTTCTCTTTCCAGCATTTCTTCTGAATGTCTTGTTGCTAGAACCTTGACCATCTGGAGTACATATTCCTACCATGGCAGCATTCTCAACAACCTCACTGACCACCGATATAGTGGGTGTGGCATGGACACTTTCACATTTGCTTTCAGTTGGGGAGTCCTGCGTGCACCAAAAAAGTAAGGCATTCCAAAACATAACATCTTATAAATTAACTTTTGGGCAATGTTTAATTGCCTTCTAACCTTCAAAGGACATAAAAAACCCAATCCACTTGCTTCTGATTCAGTTTTCGATTAGGGTGGTGGAAAAACTATGATCCCCTTCATGAGAACCACCACCCAAACTGGTAGAAAAATTCTGAACCAGTGAAACATACTACTTGTAAGCAACAAAAATAGGTAATATGTTAACAAACAAAACATGTTAAACGAAATGTGAGCACACCCCAATATTAACAGATGTCGAAGATTTTGTCTAATAAAGACCTATCAGTTATGATTTATATTAACTACATTGTAAGCCTGGTCAACTAACCTGATATTCTGAGATGTCATAGACAATTTAAACAAATACTTTCTTTCAATAATGGCATCAAAAGCTTTCAGATATGAAAACCTCGAGTATGTGTCCTGTGTTTTGGCAATTAACAACTTAGAGACAACTCCTGTTGATAATTAAAAATATTATTAATCACAAAGACTTACACTCGAAACACGTATTTCACAGGCTGATTTTCCAACAATAGCTTTAGCTTCTGAATTTCATAGGGTCACCTTAATACAACCGGTACCATCAGTAAGGATGATAGTAAGGCGATATCTATAAACACATAACACAATTTTAATGGCAATTAGAAACACCAATTTGTATTGTGGCAAATACTAAATAAATACACATTAATACATCCTCATTGTCATATAATTACCTGAGAGCACCATTAAATCCCACCTTTTTACAATGATCACACTAATAGCAGTCCTTATTTGGCTACACTTTTCTGGGACATGTGTTGTATGATATGAAGAACTAATCTTTCAAACCCACATCGACAAAAATTATAGTACCAACAACCTAATAGGATGTCTTCTAATCATTAAAAAAATATAATGTCTTTCTATTAACAGATTACATAAAATAAAGGAATGTTTAAATTCAAAAATTGAATGAAAAAGCTCACATGGTCCAAGTTGAGAACTTCTTCCATTGACTTAATTGGAATTATTCTCCGAGATATTTCAACAGATACGAAAGGTTGGCCCTAACTCTCAATAAGATTGATTCTCTGAGAAGCTAGATCACCTTGCTCAAGTAAACTACATAACATAAAAATATTGAACATCATACAACACAATTTTTGGTAAAAAAATTATGCATATTTGAAGACAAAAAACTAAAGAAATGGGTCCTTCACTATTTATCATATTTTTATACCTCTTTTTAACACTAATAACAGCAGAAAAGTCAGCATTACAATATACTCGAGA
Organism: Arachis duranensis; assembly: GCF_000817695.3. Taxonomy (NCBI): domain Eukaryota; kingdom Viridiplantae; phylum Streptophyta; class Magnoliopsida; order Fabales; family Fabaceae; genus Arachis; species Arachis duranensis. The sequence continues at coordinate 101,590,559 of NC_029774.3, read as the reverse complement.
AGGATAAAAATTACTTTGGATGTTAACATTATTCAAATACACATATAGTTTAAAAAGCTGGGCAACCATAACGGCTTTTTTATTTGAATAAAATAAAAGGAATCAATATTACCAGATTCTCCTAAACCAAATTTCAAAGCATAAATCTCTCTCTCTATTGATATATAAATCGTCCCAGGAGTTTTGTACTTTTGATAATATGTAAATTACCACACCCTAGAATGATTTATGCATTGAATTCATCTTAAAAATGCACATAAATCGTCCCAAGACTGTGAGCTTTCCAAATTGAATATAACTCGTCTTAGGGTAGCACGGTTTATAGTATTTTTAACTTAAAATACTATGCGGTAGCATGATTTACGTGCAAAAGGTAACTCACAATACCTTAGCATAGTTTATAGTGTTTATAATTCTTTTTTTTATTTATTTTTTGGTTAAATTTTAGGCTAATTCATTTTAAACAAAATTTATAAAAAGAAAAGAGACAGAGAATAATATAAGGTAAAGTTAAATTAGATAAGTATAATTTTTTTAATTTGATAAAGAAAAATACTGTATTTTTTAATGAAATTTTATACAAAGTTTTTAAAAATTTCTTTTTCGTCACTTATTTTTTATTAAATTTTAAACTAATTCATTTAAAAATTGTAAAAAGAACACAATTTTTTTAAAATAACATAGAAATTTTGCAAAAACAACACATATATAAAATTTTTAAAAATATTACATAAATTATAAATAGACAAAAAAATACTACACTATTGATAGAAAAAAGACTAAAAGATTTGTTTATGAAAAAACACTGGTGTTTAAAAGTTGAAAAATGAATACTTGATTGGAGATTTGGTTGGAAAAAATTATTCATTTAGAACTAATGATGTTTAAAATAATAATAACTTTTTGCCATTTCAAGTTGCATATTTTATTGTAGTTAGATCAAATAATATTTATACAAGTAATTAGACATGTAGTATTTATTTTTGAATGTGTCAAATATTTGTTATTAATTATTTTCAACAAAAAAGTATTAAAATTCATTTTTCTTGCATTTGAATTAATATAATTTTTATCAAAAAATATCACGTAAATATTAATTTTCTTTTGCTTTGTATTATGATTCTATTAATCCAATTAGAGTATTAACGAGGACTGCGAGTACTAAAAAATATTAAAATTTATTTAAATATCTAAAATAAAATTATAAGATAACATAAAATAATTATTTAAATTTATGTCATTTTCTACAATTTTTTATCTAAAAGTGATTTTGAATAATATAATTCAAATAATATTTAGTTTATTATAATACATTTTGAATAAAAAAATACCAAACATGAACTACGTTAATACCAACTCACTTTTGATCAAAATTAATTTTGCAAAATCAATTTTATACAAACTTTCATTTACAAATGTTAATCTAAATACACATTCAATGGTTGCTGATTTTTTATATATACATAACATGTTTTTTTATTTGTTTATTAATATTTTTTAGAGTTTTGTACATAAACCGTGCTAGAGTATTATGAGTTACCCTTTTGCACGTAAATCGTGTTATCCCATAGTGCTTAGGTTAAAAACACTATAAACATGCTATCTTGGGATGAGTTATATTCAATTTGAAAAGCTCAAAATTCTGGGATGATTTATGTACATTTCTAGAATGAGTTCAATGCATAAATCGTCCTAGGGTGTGGTGATTTACTTATTATCAAAAGCACATAATCCTAGGACGATTTATATATTAATAGAGATAGGGAATTTATGTTTTGAAATTTGGTTTAGGAAAATATGTAATATTGATTCCCCTTCATTTTATTTAAATAAAAAAGCTCAACCATAACTAATGGCTCACAATTCGGTCTATATAGAAATGTAACCATTTCATCAACAAAGTTGCCAAATAGAATATAATACATCTTATTTTTCCTAAAAACATAGACAGAATGTATGAATAAGCACGCCACCAAAGTCACACACAAACACCTGATATAGAATAAATTATAACCCATAAGAATAATTTATTCAAAATTAATTTAACAATAAACGGAGTCTCCAGGAAACAAACTCTAAATCCTCCAAATAAACCACCATACGTTTAGTGTATTGCCCATTTTTAGTTATCAAATCCCTTGCATCTTCTTTAACTATCACATGACCAATGCAATTTACATGAGGCATTCAAAAGATACTCTGATCACTAATTCTTCACTCAAAATCAAAGAGACCAAAAATTAAAGCAATCATAATAACTTAGAATGAAAGCCCCAATACTAACCAATGAGGTGATTTTATGCGACTGCCGAAGCCATTCACTCAATTTTTTCACGCTTTGTGAATAGAAACGGGTTGAAAAAAATGTGTTAGAGGTGAGTTTAGACACAGACATTTTCATATAAAAATTTAGTTTATATTTGTGAGATGTAGTCCCCAATGACTTCCATAGCCGTGCACAATAAAATTATTCATGAAATAGATTTCATGCTCGCGTTAAACACTCCTAATTATCATAATGCTGTTCTTCGGTACAGTACAATGGATCCAATCACCCTATGAGCAAAAGCCAATGACATAAAAACAAAGTAAAAAAATATAATAAAAACATTAAAAAACCTACAAGCCTCATCACACAAAAATAATAACGATATTAATACACGATACACTTACCCGTCATCCTAAAGGATCATCTCGATGCTTAAAACTTTATCTGGATTCTACTGGCTTGGAACCTCGTACATTCGGACAACGTCAACTACCGCAAACCATTCTAGTTTAGATGGGTTGATATCTACCACACGATCAAATCCATTTACACAACGCGGACAAAAAAGTTATCATTGAAATGCATTAACAAGGGGAGTTTAAGATATTTTATGCATATTTAATTCAAGTTGGCGATCCTGCAAACTACTTATCAACCAATTAAAAAAGAGAAAGTTAAGTTTATTGCATATCTAACTTTAGAATTGCTTAAAGTAAATTGGTGGCCGAGAAGGAATAAATTGGTGAATAACCAAATGCTTTATACCCAAATAATAACTTGGGCAATTACTTGTGCAAACAAACTCTGTTAAGGAGTTGATAACCACGTATCAATATGTTAGCCAATATTAATTTTTAATACTGTTTTGCTATTCTATTTTTATTTATATAAAGATTAATGTTTTTAATTATTTAAAATTTTATAGTAATTTTTTTATATATAGTATTTGTTCCCTGTGTATGAGGATGAGGTATGATAAGTTCTTCTGCTTATGACTGCGTTTGGGTGGAAGAGTTATACGTCGGCTGAGTTGGAACACCGGGGTGGGAGCACTTGCAAAAAGCACTCCGACGTTCAAGTAAGAATATGACTTGGAAGAAATGATGATAATAAAATCAGAAAGAGTTATGTGACCTGTTTTGCTCCGATGTTGCTTGTATATTTATATAGATGTTTTAGGTTGTTTGGTTGGAGCTTGTTTCGGGATCCTCCGTTTTTGCCGAAGTTATCCATAATGATAGCGTTTGACTCGTTAGTTTTGGTTCCGAGCTTTTAATAGCTCATCCGGATTTGGTGGGTTGTTATTATTTGATTTTGTTTAACGTCGAGGTATAGATTGTGTATCATAGCAGCCGAGGCATACGTTACGTATCATAGCCCCCAAGCTTGCCTTGTATTTGTAAGAAAACAAAGGCGAGCTTTTAACTTCTCCGTTTACCTCAGTTGCGTGTATGTTGTTGGAGGCATGCTGTCCCCCCGAGCTTGCCTTGGTTTTCTTTGGGAGAGAGAAAGTTGCGCATTTAATTGGCGCTTTCTTTCCTGCACTTGGTGAATTGATTGATGTGAAGATGTGGCTCTATTTTCGGTGCTATCCTGGTCATTGGATGTTGTTGTAATAAATGAACGGTTAAGATTGGGACGGTTATTAAAAGATGAAAAACTGTTTCAATTTTCCCAGGTTTTTATTACTTGCTTTGTCCTAGTTGAGCCCCCAGTTTATTTTGTTAGGTTGATCCTACACTTTGCGTTTTCTGTCTTCAGAGGAAATGAGTGGTAAAGGTAGGTTTTGAAAAATTCTAGTCCCTCCCCTTCTCCTCTGTTTGTTTTTCTTTGTTGTCTTCAAATTCATAGAAAAAGTCAAGGTTGTTGTTACAGAGGGTGATCCCTGTACCTGGGTTAGTGAGCAGGTAAGATGTTGCATTTCTCGGTTTAGTGATGTGGAGTCAGTAAAGATTTTAGGGTCTAATGTGTGGGTTAGGGAAGGTCATGGTATAAGGATAGAAATTTTGCCTTGTGGAGAGAATGACCGTGTATGTGAAAAGGTTGATGGGTGGTCCTACTTTTACCTTTATTGTTGTTTGTTGACTAAACTTGGTGTCCGGCTCCCATTTACTGACTTCAAGTATGGGATTTTGTTTTGGCTGAATTGTGCTCCATCTCAGTTACACCCCAATTCATGGGGTTTCGTTCGGGCTTTTGAAAATTTGATGGATAGCTTTGAGTATCCTCCATCCCTTAGGGTTTTCTTCTCCCTGATTCAGACCAAGGGTGTTAGGCGTGGTTTGTGGGTAAACTTTAGTAGCCATCCTCGTCGTTCTATTTTTTCTTTGTATAAGTCTTCGTATAAGGACTTTAAGACTATCTTTGTAAAAGTTAGGAGTGTTGAGGAGGAGTTTCCATTCTATTTGAATGAGTTTTTAGAAGAGAGGTTTCCTGTTTCTTGGTCATCTGAGCCTGTCCAAGTACTTGATATTGATGATAGGGTATCAAATGATAATATTGTTTTAGAGTTTTTGTTAGAGATGTTGGAGTCAACAGGACTGTTATCTGTTGTGGAGTTATTAAAGTGGGATTCGGATAAAGAAGCTGTGTTGGATTACTTAGGTAACTCATTTTGGAAATGATTTTTGATACGGTGATATAGCCTTTCCTGATATTTGCTTTCTTGTAATTTTTTTGCAACTGAGAAAGCTCCGACCATCACTACTACTGGGCTGAAGTCCTTCTTTAGCCAAAGGAAGAAGAATGAGAATGAGGGGTCAACGACTAATGTGAATAAGGAGGGTGGAACTGCTACTATTCAGTCTGAGGCTAACCCTCGTCAGAGAAGGAAAAGGATGAGGATTCGTGAGAAGGATGTTGAGAGTAAGGAGGTGGATTCGCCTATTCTGCCGATTGTTGAATCTTCTTATGAGTCTCAGAAGAGACTTCACTTGTATCGCGATGATGACAACATGAGATCTTTGTGGTCGAGTTTCTTTCCTTTTGTGACTCTGGCCGATGAGTTGTGTCACTTTCCTGAGGATTCAAAGATGATTGACGAGCTTGGCTGAGCTGGGATTAGTCGTTTCCTCCAGGTATTGTTGTTTTGTATATCTGTTTATCTTAATTCTTTTTGGTTTTTTATGGTTGGTTTCTGTCGTAGGTGATTGGTGCTCAGATTGTTGCTATTGGAAGGGTTCAGGAGCTTGCTGTTGAGTCAGAGGCAAAAGAATCTCTTAGCGTTGCTGAACTGTTGATAAACTCCGATTTCGTGGTTTCTTTTGTGCTCAATTTGGGGGGGTTTATCACCTTTTTCCACATTTATTCAATAAAATAGTATGGTAATTTTAACTCAATTTAATTCCATCCGATGCCTTGATATGTTTGTATAGTGATTTCAGGTTCATAGGGCAAGTATTGGATGGAAGAAATAAGAAGAAAAGCATACAAAGTGGAGAATGCATGAAGAAACCAAGATTGGAAATGCATCGATGGACGCACACGCGTACAAGGCACGCGCACGCAAAAGTGAGTTTGCCTAAGGACGCGCATGCGCGCATGCCGCATCCGCGCAGATGAAGAATTAGCCAATCGACGCGCACGCGCACATGGCGCGTACGCGCCGATACTCTCACGTGACTCACTTAAAGGCAAAAGGCTGGGGGCGATTTCTGAGCAGCCCAGGCCCAATCCCAACATGTTTCTGAGTGTATTTCATTCAGAATTGAAGCCAAAGCAAAGGGGGAGAGCAATTGTTGGAAGTATTAGCATCATGTAGCTTTGTTTCTAGAGAGAGAAGCTCCCTCTTCTCTCTAGAATTAGGTTAGGTTAGGTTAATTTCATCTTAAATCTAGTTCCAATTTCATGTTCTCATCTTGTTTTCTCTACAATTTCATGTTTCTATTCTTGATTCCTCTTAGTTTTCATGTTAATTCCCTTTTTTTCTATCATTTGTGATGATGAACTCTTGTTGGATTTGGATCCTCTCTTTAATGCAATTTAATGTTTGATGTTCTTTTATTGTTGATTTGAGTTATGATCTCACTTTTCTTGCAATTGGTAGTTGGTAGATTTTATCTTTCCTTGCAATTTACCATGCTTACCTTTTATACCCACCAAGTGTTTGACAAAATGCTTGGTTAGGCTTTAGAGTAGAATTTTATGCTCTTGGCTTGGGAAGGTAACTTAGGAACTCTTGAGTTGCTAATGTCCAAGTGATTGATGATTGGGAGCCATTAACCTTAGATCTGACTAATTGAATTGGTGGAGAACTAGGACTTATGGACTTGGATTGACATAGCTCATTTGACTCTCCTTTATTAGTTAGAGGATGACTTAATGGGGTTGATCCTTGCCAATTCTGATGTTGTGGTTAGTGATAAGAATAGAGATCCTTGACCACCAACCCTTCCCAAGGCCTTTTTGTTATTTGAATTTCCTTATCATTTACTTTTCATGTCTCTTATTCCAAAAAAAACCTCAAAATACTCCTTCATAGCCAATAATTGACCACTTCATTACGATCCTCGTGAGACGACCCGAAGTCCAAATACTCTGGTTAATTTCTATTTGGGATTTGTTTCTTGTGACAACCAAATTTTTGATTGAGAGGATTATTTGTTGGTGTAGAACTATACTTGCAACGAGAATTAATTCATTTGAAGAAATTCTATACCATCAAAGAACTCACTCATCAAAATGGCACCGTTGTCGGGGATTGTAATGGTGTTATATTATTGGCTATTGTATATATTGTGAATAGCTTGATTTTTGGTTTGTTTGTTAGTTTTTGCTAGTTGTAGGATTTTTGTTCTCTTTATTTCATGTGAGCTTTTGTTTTTATTTTTTCTTTTTACTATGAATTCTCACCCTTTTGGCTATGAGCATGGTTACAACTATGTTGTAGGAAATGGAAGCTTCAATGGGGACATGCATCAAAGATTTGGAGATCAAAGGTTGGAGGAGCCCCAAGCTTATGGACAACCTTCTTGGCAACAACCTCCTCCGGCTTCTTATGGGTACAATTCAAATCTTGATGCATACCAATCTAATGTATGTGATGACCTTCATTGTGGTTGTCAACCACAATCATCATATGCATATGAACCCCCTCCTCAATATAGCCCTCCACCATACTCACAAGCCTCATACCATCATCCACCTCCATATGATCCTAACACATATCCACCATACCAACCACCATATGAACCATATCTAGAACCACCACCTTTCCAATACCACTACCCCCATGAACCACAAAGTCTATACACACCACCTCAAGAATTTCACCAATATGAACCACCTTCTAATTACAACAATCTTCTCTCAAACAATGAACCATCTCTTTCACCATCACCTTCCGATGAGACCTCCATGCAGGAATTGAGAGATCTTGAATCTCATATCTTAAGGCGACAAGAGGAAGATGAAAAGAAGTTTGCGGAGTTAAGAGCAAAAATGGTTATCATGGTAGAAGCCATTAGCAACATAGTCTCATCCCGCCTAAGCTTGCGCGATCAAAGCACTCCCATTGTTGAATGTGGAGATGCAACCAAAGAGCTTAGTGAGGGAGTGAACTTGAAGCTCCAAGGTGAAGAAGAGGAGTCAAAGCAAGAAGTGCAACAAGAGGAGAAGGTAGAGATGATTGAACCAAAGGAAGTAGTGGTTGGCACCTTAGGATATATTGAGTACATAGAGGAATCACAAGTTGAAGAGCCTTCTTCCATGGAATTTGAAGTTGATGTTGAAGAGGAGAATGCACAACCTCCAAGGCACAACGTGATTGAAGAATTGGAAGAAGTGACCCAAGAAATAGGTCCTCCTATTTATGATGATTCTGCACCAACATATAATCCTTTTAAGCTTGAAGAATCCTTCCCCACTATGCTCGGAATTGATGAGGAGGTAGACTTCACTCAACCTCCTATTTATGATTTGAGTGATGGGGAAGAGCTTGAAGAAATTGGTGAAGAAGAACTTGGACTTGAGGAAGCTTGGCAAGAGGAGGAACTTGAAAAACCTTGCCAAGTGGTGGAAGCCTCTAGAAGAGGATGGACGGGAATAGAGCGCGCCTTGTCAAGATCATTGGGAACTCTTCCACCTAAGTTGTCATCCAATCTTTATTTGAGTGGGTAAAACTTCTAACTCTTAACTTTATTTTCCCACTTGAACATGGTTTGCTTGAGACGGATGGCCAACTTAAGGCGCTTTGCGGAATTAAGCGTAATAGGAGGATGTTTAGTGGTTGGCGTTATAAGTCTAGGCTCATTATGGTTGAAGCTTCAAGGAGCAAGGGTTGGACCAGTGCTTAATTAGATGGGTCTAGGAGAGTAGTTTGGTGCTTCCAAGAGAATTCATCCCTCTTGCCACCCGGAGAAAATCACCATGATCAACTCAAGGAAGGGTGTAAAAACAAAGTGTAGGATCCCGGATCACACAAGGAGAATCAACTTTGGGAGCCCATGGTTTGTGAAGAACTCCATTAAAGCTTTGAGTTATTAACTTTGAATGATGAAGCACAATGGAAGTCTAAACATTGGTGGATGTTCAAGGATGGATTCAAGCACAAGCCACCTTGATAAGAGCTCCCCATAAGTCCAACTTAAGAACAATAAACAAAAGTGCTAGGTGGGAGACACCCCACCATGGTAACATCTTTCTTTTTTTCTTTTTGTAAATATTGCTAATAAATAGGTTTAATTTTATGTTTTTTTTGTTAGATATGTTCATATGGGAGTTTAGTGTGTTAAATAAGGTTTTATGATATTTTGGTAGTTGTTTGGAGGTTTGGAATGCTTGGTTTGGTGCAAAAACATAGAAAAATTTTGAAAAACAGAGCACCATCCACGCGCACACACACTCCACGCGTACGCGTGACCCAAGTAATTTCAACCATCCACGCACACGCGTTACACACGCGCAGGCGTGGATTGAAGTTTTCCACTTCCCATACATTCACCCGAGAGTTGTGCCTGAAGTGTGCCAACTTTGTGCCCAATGCACGCGTACGCGCACTTCACGTGTACGCGTCGTTTGTGAAATAACCCATCGATGCACACGCATACCTTGCACGTACACGTCGCTTCCATTTCACCGTTCCACGCTTACGCGCACATGACGTGCACACGTGGGTTGCCCTGTTTCACCTACCTTCTTTTCTTCTCCTCTTTCCATTTCTTTCCCTCTTCTCTTCTCTTTTCACCCCTCAATCATCATCCAACACTACCAAACATCATCCATAACCATTTCTTGTAGTTAGTTATTTACTTGTTTAATTAGTTTAATTTTTCATTTAATTTTCTATTTTTCATTATAAGTGTTGGATTACTAATTTTGTTGCTAATTCTTGCTGCCTATTATTAACTGAATGCTATCTTAGCATAATTATTGTTGGATTCAATTGTTAAGGTTATATTTTGTCACTTGGTTTTGAATTCTTAATGCTTCATGATTGTGAACACCAAGTGAATGCTACATTGTCTTTAAGCTTCTTAACTCTTTTGAATTGCATGTTTTGGCCTCCATGTATTCATCATCCATTGTTAGGTAATTGTATATTATCATTGCATTTTTTTAGGTGATGCTTGTTTGTGATCTACCCTTTGTTCATACTACCTATTTCATGCATTGAGATTGTGGAATTATGAAATTGGATCGAAAGCTTGCCTAGCGACATATATTTGAGCTTTCTAAGCTTTGTGGACCATGTTTACTATGTGATTGATTTTGAATTCTATATTCTTTTCCCTAAGTTCCATAGCATCCATGTGTTTCACCTCTATGTCACTTAGGTGTTGCAACAACTTCAATATGTGTCATTGTTTGATGTGTGAGCTCTCTGTACTATTTTGTTCATCAAATTTACTTACACATCAATCAATGCCCATGCATTATCCAATTTTACAATTGTTTGATTTTTGCTTGAATGCTTCCATGCTTCTTTACTACTTGTTTGATTGACTTAACTTACAAGTCTCTTGAAGTACTTCAAGCACACTAGAATGAGTGAAGTGCATACTTCTTTTGTGTAATCGTGACATGGCTTTTAAATACTAGGTTGTGAGTTCTAAACCGCATGCAAGTTAGGACCCACACACCTATTTTTCATCAATGTCACATTAACTCACTCACTCAATTCTAGTGAATTACCTCATTCCAACAATCCATACTTCCTTGCTTGTGCATTTACTTGTCTTATTATCTCCTATTTTCTATTTTCAGGATAAGTCATCATAAGCAACAATGGAAGCAGGAAAAGGACATACAGCAACCGGTTGACCCACCAGCTGAATGTGGCAACTAGGAAGGTCGCCGTACCCCCTTGCTCATCTTTGAGTTCACCGAGGACGGTGCAAACTTTTAAGTGTGGGGAGGTCGTCCGACCACTCGGCATTTTTGGGTAACAAGTTTCTAATCCCAACACTTTTGCATTTCACTTTTAGGTCTCTTAGGATTTGTGGTTGCATTGCATATGTATATATTAAGCTTAATCAAAATAATAAAATTTTTCAACAATTTTATCTATAGGGTACCCCAATTGATTGAAAAAAAAATTCTAGAACTTGCTTGAATTATACAATTGTGGATCATATTTTTGAGCTAAAAACACAAGCATGTGAGATTTGAGCCGCAATTGTGTGGTTACATCATACATAACCACTTATTCTCATTCTTGTGTGCATTATTCTCTTCTTATGATTGTAATCTTTGATTTGTTTGATTCTTTATGTTCATTATTTTGTATATACATGCATTTATATGATCGAGACCATTGTTCAAATAGCTCACTTACCCAAATAGCCTACCTTTTATCTTCCATTGTTAACCAATTTTAAGCCTATGCTTGACCCACTTATTCTTAATTGTAGCACATTACAAGCCTAAAGTGAAAAACAATGAAAGTCCCTTGTTTAGATCTTTGATTAGCTTAGGCTAGTGAGAGTGTCTATCATTCAAGTTTGGGAGAGTTGGGAACATTGGTAGGGATAAAAGTGTATTTTTGTATTTTGTTGAAAAATTTGGGAATTAGGTACATACTCATGCATTAAACGTAAAATCATATGCATTGATACTTGTGTATGTACTTTATTGCAAAAAGAAAAAAATATGAAATAAAGAAATATATATATCAAAAAAGAAAAAATAGAAAAGAAAGAAAAAGAAAAGCAATAAGAAGGGGACAAAATGTCCTAAGTAAAGTTCAATAAGAATCAATGCATATGTGTGGTAATCAAAAGAGAATGCATGAGTGTGTGAAAAAGTGAAGAATGGGTAGTTAGGTTTGTTTAGAATTGTATAGGTTGTCATAGGTTAGGTGGGAAGTTTAGGTTAATCAAAGATTCAAATTTCAAAGCTCACTTGACCATATGCATCCTACCTTGACCCTAACCCCATTACAACCTATGGAAAGACCTCTTGATATTTGTATGCATGCATGAAATAATTATTGATTGTTAGATGAAAAACAAATCTTGGAAAGCATGATTAGGGGAGAATTGAGTGAATCAACCCCATACACTTGAGTTCCTAGAGCGGATACACATCCGGTGAGGGTTCGATCGCTCAATTACATGTTTCCACCCATGATAATCTTTTCTTGCAAGTTTGTAAAATCTTTCAATGATTCAATTCAATTGTGGGTTTGCTTTGATTGCTATTGCTTTAGCCCTTGTACTCATATAGGTATTCTTGGAAATTGACTTATTTTGACCAAGTGGATGCATTCATATAGATAGATCGCATATAGATAAGTTGCATTTAGTTAGTTTGCATTGAATAAATGTGATACCATTTACTTTTTCTTAATTTTAGCATGAGGACGTGCTTAGTTTAAGTGTGGAGAGATTTGATAAACTCCGATTTCGTGGTTTATTTTGTGCTCAATTTGGGGGGGGGTTTATCACCTTTTCCCATATTTATTCAATAAAATAGCATGGTTTTGTAATTCTCCCTTTAATTGTGCTTAAGTGTAAAAACATGCTTTTTAGGCCCTTAAATTAGTGATTTTAACTCATTTTAATTCCATCCGATGCCTTGATATGTTTGTTGAGTGATTTCAGGTTCATAGGGCAAGTATTGGATGGAAGAAATAAGAAGAAAAGCATACAAAGTGGAGAATGCATGAAGAAACAAAGATTGGGAATACATCGATGGACGCACACGCGTACAAGGCGCACGCGCGCAAAAGTGAGTTTGCCTAAGGACGCGCATGCGTGCATGCTGCGTCCACACAGATGAAGAATTAGCCAATCGACGCGCACGCGCACATGGTGCGTACGCGCCGATACTCGCACGTGACTCACTTAAAGGCAAAACGCTGGGGGCGATTTCTGAGCAACCCAGGCCCAATTCCAACATGTTTCTGAGTGTATTTCATGCAGAATTGAAGCCAAAGCAAAGGGGGGAGCAATTGTTGGAAGTATTAGCATCATGTAGCTTAGTTTCTAGAGAGAGAAGCTCCCTCTTCTCTCTAGAATTAGGTTAGGTTAGGTTAATTTCATCTTAAATCTAGTTCCAATTTCATGTTCTCATCTTGTTTTCTCTACAATTTCATGTTTCTATTCTTGATTCCTCTTAGTTTTCATGTTAATTCCCCTTTTTGCTATCTTTTGTAAGGATGAACTCTTGTTGGATTTAGATCCTTTCTTTAATGCAATTTAATGTTTGATGTTCTTTTATTGTTGATTTGAGTTGCGATCTCATTTTTCTTGCAATTGGTAGTTGGTAGATTTTATCTTTCCTTGCAATTTGCCATGCTTACCTTTTGTACCCACCAAGTGTTTGACAAAATGCTTGGTTGGGCTTTAGAGTAGAATTTTATGCTCTTGGCTTGGGAATGTAACTTAGGAACTCTTGAGTTGCTAATGTCCAAGTGATTGATGATTGGGAGCCATTAACCTTAGATCTCACTAATTGAATTGGTGGAGAACTAGGACTTATGGACTTGGATTGACATAGCTCATTTGACTCTCCTTTATTAATTAGAGGATGACTTAATGGGGTTAATCCTTGCCAATTCTCATGTTGTGGTTAGTGATAAGGATATAGATCCTTAACCACCAACCCTTGCCAAGGCCTTTTTGTTATTTGAATTTCCTTATCATTTACTTTTCATGTCTCTTATTCCAAAAAAACCCTAAAATACTCCTTCATAGCCAATAATTGAGTACTTCATTGCGATCTTCGTGAGATGACCCGGAGTCCAAATACTCCGGTTAATTTCTATTTGGGGTTTGTTCCTTGTGACAACCAAATTTTTTATTGGGAGGATTATTTGTTGGTGTAGAACTATGCTTGCAACGAGAATTAATTCATTTGAAGAAATTCTATACCATCAAAGAACTTACTCATCAACTGTCCTCTACTGTGCAGGAGAAGAAGATGATCATTGAACTTTCGTCTTCTCTTAAACATAGAGAGACCAAGCTTTTGGAGGAAAAATAACTTCAGTCATCAGCTGCCGAAGAGTCCAAAACTTTGAAGTCTGAGAATAGGCAACTTGTAGCTCGGGTGAAGGAGCTGGAAAATGAGGTGTATGAGGCCTTTGCCCAGGGTTTCAATCGAGCTGCCGCCCAAGTTCGGGTCTTGTTTCCTGAGGTTGACGTTGCCAAGCTGGATGCTACAAAGATCAACGTGAATGTGGAGTTGATTGATGATGAGGCTGATAAGCAGAGTGTTAGTTCTAGTATTGGGGATAAGATAGAATGAAAAGTATTAGTTAGTTTGTTTGGTTTGTAAATTTGACTCTTTGATGCGTTTTGAACATTGCCAAGGTTTCTGGCATTTGTTTGTTTTGACTTTTGCCGAGTATAAAGCTCAGTTTTGTTTATTATGACTTGTTCTGAGTATGAAGCTCAGTTTGGATTTTGATTTTTAAATTGACAGTAATGCTATCATAGTACTATGTTTGTTGATTTTGATACAAAAATTGATTGAAATATTTACATCATTTGTATAATAAAATATGGCGTCCGGCCTCATTAAAACCCTTTGAGTAAAACCCTGCTATTATGGGATAAAACCTCAAATGGGAAAAAGAGTAACTTCATCTTTAACACAAATCATGATTGGTATTTCCTCAAAGAGGATAAATTCCAGTTTCCTGGTATTAGATATCCCAAAAGTGTCTTTAGTTGGTATGCTCCCTTGTCGAGAACTCTATTATTCGGAATGAGCGCTCCCAATTTGCTGCTAATTTCCTGTGAGCTTGAGGCTTTTTGGCTTCCTCTGTCTTTCTGAGGACGAGTTCTCCATGTTCGAATGCTCGGGGGATTACCTTTTTATCATGTCACCTTTGTATGATTTGTTTCATTGCCTGTTGCCTTATTGCTGCCATTTCTCTTTCTTCATCAATGACATCTATGTCAGTTGATCTTGCGTTGTTATTTCTGTTTTGATTATATAACTCGGCTCTTAGAGTTGGCATTTTGATCTCTACTGGTATAAGAGCTTTTGCTCCGTATACCAGTTTGAAAGGAGTTCCCCCGTTGCTAATTGGGTTGTTGTGTTGTAGCTCCATAGGATTTCATGAATAAGGTCGGCCCATTCACATTTGACATCGTCCAACTTCTTTTTTAAAGCCTACAAAATGATTTGGTTAGCCGATTCCACCTGTCCATTCATTTGTGGATGTTCGACCAAACTAAAATGATGTTTTATGTTAAAGTTTTATAAGAAAGTGGCGAGGTTATGGTCTGTGAATTGTCTACCATTATCAGAGATTATTTCTGTTGGTATACCATAGCGGCATATAATGTTTTTCTTAAGGAAAGACCTTGCCTTTTGGTGCACGAAATTGCAATCACACTTTTGCGATTCCGCACAACTAACCAGCAAGTGTACTGGGTCGTCCAAGTAATAAACCTTACGCGAGTAAGGGTCGATCCCACAGAGATTGTTGGTATGAAGCAAGCTATGGTCACCTTGTAAATCTTAGTCAGGCAAACTCAAATGATTATGGATGATGTATGAATAAAACATAAAGATAAAGATAAAGATACTTATGTAATTCATTGGTAAGAATTTCAGATAAGCGAATGGAGATGCTTTGTCCCTTCCGTCTCTCTGCTTTCCTACTGTCTTCATCCAATCCTTCTTACTCCTTTCCATGGCAAGCTGTATGTAGGGTTTCACCGTTGTCAGTGGCTACCTCCCATCCTCTCAGTGAAAATGTTCAACGCACCCTGTCACGGCACGGCTAATCATCTGTCGGTT
>NC_029774.3:101572348-101572872 GCF_000817695.3 Arachis duranensis | reverse complement strand
ACCTCATGAACTTCTATTTCTTCTCCAATCATGATGCTATGAATCATGATGGCCTGGTCTAGAGTAACTTCAGACCGGTTGCTAGTGGGAATGATTGAGTGTTGGATAAACTCCAACCATCCCCTAGCCACGGGTTTGAGGTCATGCCTTCTCAATTGAACCGACTTTCCTCTTGAATCACTCTTCCATTGGGCGCCCTCTTCACAAATGTCTGTGAGGCCTTGGTCCAACCTTTGATCAAAGTTGACCCTTCTAGTGTAAGGTTGTTCATCTCCTTGCATCATGGGCAAGTTGAATGCCAACCTTACATTTTCCGGACTAAAATCCAAGTATTTCCCCCGAACCATTGTAAGCCAATTCTTTGGGTCCGAGTTCACACTTTGATAATGGTTTTTGGTGATCCATGCATTGGCATAGAACTCTTAAACCATTAAGATTCTGAGTTGTTGGATGGGGTTGGTACGAACTTCCCAACCTCTTCTTCGGATCTCATGTCGGATCTCCGGATATTCACTCTTTTTGAG
>NC_029774.3:101571211-101572300 GCF_000817695.3 Arachis duranensis | reverse complement strand
AAAGGGACCTCGGGGATCACCTTCTTCAAGGCCACAACTTCATAGAAGTGGTCTTGATGCACCCTTGAGATGAATCTCTCCATCTCCCATGACTCGGAGGTGGAAGCTTTTGCCTTCCCTTTCCTCTTTCTAGAGGTTTCTCCGGCCTTGGATGCCATAATTAGTTATGAAAAAACAAAAAGCAATGCTTTTACCACACCAAACTTAAAAGGTTTGCTCGTCCTCGAGCAAAAGAGAAAAGAAGAGAGTAGAAAAAGAAGAAATGAAGGAGATGGAAATGGCTTTGTGGTTCAGCCAAAGGGGGAGAAGTAGTGTTTATGGTGTGTGAAAATGAAGGAGTGAAGATGGGATTTGATAGGTGAAGGGTTTTTGGGGAAGAGGTGTTGAGGTGATTGGTGAATGGGTGAAGAAGAGAGAGAGTGGTGGGGTAGGTGGGGATCCTGTGGGGTCCACAGATCCTGAGGTGTCAAGAAAAAGTCATCCCTGCACCAAGTGGCGAGCAAAATTGCTCCCTGTGCCAATTCTGGCGTTAAACGCCGGACTGGTGCCCATTTCTGGCGTTTAACGCCAACTTCTTGCCCTTTCCTGGCGTTTAACGCCAGTCTGGTGCCCCTTTCTGGCGTTTAAACGCCCAGAATGGTGCCAGACTGGGCGTTAAACGCCCATCTGCTAGCCTTACTGGTGTTTAAACGCCAGCAAGTTCTCCTCCAGGGTGTGCTATTTTTCTTTCTATTTTTCTTTCTGTTTTTGCTTTTTCAATTGATTTTGTGACTTCTCATGATCATCAACCTACAGAAAATATAAAATAGCAAAAGAGAATAGATAAATATAATAAGATTGGGTTGCCTCCCAACAAGCGCTTCTTTAATGTCATTAGCTTGACAGTGGGCTCTCATGGAGCCTCACAGATACTCAGAGCAATGTTGGAACCTCCCAACACCAAACTTAGGGTTTGAACGTGGGGGTTCAACACCAAACTTAGAAGTTGGTTGTGGCCTCCCAACTCCAAACTTAGAGTTTGACTGTGGAGGCTCTGTTTGACT
Organism: Arachis duranensis; assembly: GCF_000817695.3. Classification (NCBI taxonomy): domain Eukaryota; kingdom Viridiplantae; phylum Streptophyta; class Magnoliopsida; order Fabales; family Fabaceae; genus Arachis; species Arachis duranensis. Next base: position 101,571,257 of record NC_029774.3, on the reverse strand, counting down.
CTATTTTGAGAGAAGCTCTTCATGCTTCCTCTCCATGGTGATAGAC
>NC_029774.3:101568566-101569202 GCF_000817695.3 Arachis duranensis | reverse complement strand
TTAAGCTCAAAGTTGTTTGCTCCAATGGCAGGGATAGAGATGCTTCTCCCATAGAAGTCGGGAGTAGGTGCAGTAAAGTCACCAGCATCTTCCTTGCATTGTTGGCATTGTTGTTGTTTTCGGCTGCCATGGGTTCTTCTTCTTTGAAGATTTCTGTTAGGTTCTCTACAGAGAATTGTGCCTTAGCTTCTCTTAGCTTTCGCTTCAAGGTCCTTTCAAGTTCAGGGTCAGCCTCAACAAGAATGCTTTTGTCTTTGCTCCTGCTCATATGAAAGAGAAGAAAACAAGGAAATATGGAATTCTCTATGTCACAGTATAGAGATTCCTTAAGGTGTCAGAGGAAAAGAAAAATAGAAGGCAAAAGTAGAAGAATTCGAACTTATCAAGAGTGATGGAGTTTGAATTGTTCATTGAGGAATAGTGTTAGTCCATAAATAGAAGGATGTGATAAGAGGGGAAGAAATTTTCGAAAATATTAAAAAGATTTTAAAAACATTTTGACAAACTTTAATTGATTTTCGAAAATAAGAGTGGAAAAAGAAATCAAGTGATTTTTGAAAAAGATTTTGAAATTAGAAATAAAAAAGATTTGATTGAGAACTATTTTGAAAAAGATGTGGTTAAGAAGATATGATT
>NC_029774.3:101568057-101568547 GCF_000817695.3 Arachis duranensis | reverse complement strand
GCGTTAAACGCCCAGAATGGTGCACATTCTGGCGTTTAACGCCCAAACCACTACCCTTTTGGGCGTTAAACGCCCAGCCAGGCACACTGGCTGGCGTTTAAACGCCAGTTTGCCTTCCTTACTGGGCGTTTTGAACGCCCAACTTTTTCTGTGTAATTCCTCTGCTGAATGTTCTGAATCTTCAATCCTCTGTATTATTGACTTGAAAAGACACAAATTAAAAATATTTTTGGATTTTTAATAATGAGGAATAATTAAAATGCAACTAAAATCAAATAAACAATGCATGCAAGACACCAGACTTAGCAGTTTGTATACTACTGACACTAACAAAATGAGAATACACATGAGAAACACAAAATACTCAAGTCAATAGAATTCAAAGATCAGAGCAATGAATCATCAAGAACAACTTGAAGATTAATGAAGACACATGCATGAATGCAAGAAGAACAGAAACATGCAATTGATACCAAACTTAAAATGAGAC
>NC_029774.3:101533799-101566714 GCF_000817695.3 Arachis duranensis | reverse complement strand
ACGCCGGTTTGGGCCATCAAATCTCGGGAAAAGTATGGACTATTATACATTTCTGGAAAGCCCAGGATGTCTACTTTCCAACGCCATTGAGAGCGAGCCAATTGGACTTCTGTAGCTCCAGAAAATCCACTTCGAGTATAGGGAGGTCAGAATCCAACAGCATCTGCAGTCCTTTTTGTCTCTGAATCAGATTTTTGCTCAGGTCCCTCAAATTCAGCCAGAAAATACCTGAAATCACAGAAAAACACACAAACTCATAGTAAAGTCCAGAAAAGTGAATTTTAACTAAAAACTAATAAAAATATACTAAAAACTAACTAAAACATACTAAAAACATACTAAAAACAATGCCAAAAGGCGTATAAACTATCCGCTCATCACCTTTTCGGTTGTTATTCATGCAAGGGGTTGTGCTTCTATCCATTTTGAAAAGTAGTCTATTGACACCAAAAGAAATTTTACCTGCCGTGAAACTTTCGGGAAGGGTCCGAGAATATCCAGTCCCCATCTGTCAAAAGGCCAGCTTACCTCAAGGATGTGCAACTTCTCGACTGGTGTTGTTGAGATAGTGGCGTGTTTTTGGCAATTGTCACATGTCTTGACCTTGGCCATGCAATCTCTTTTCATCGTTGGCTAATAATACCCTGTTTTTAGTATCTTGGTAGCTAATGCGCGGCCTCCGATGTGGTGTCCACACACTCCTTCGTGTGTTTCTGCCATCACTATTTTGGCGTCATCTTTGCTGATGCATCTGAGGAGTGGTTGCGAGAATCCTTGCCTGTATAGGTTGTTGCCGACTATTGTATAGAAGCTCGCTCTCCTTCGAAAGAGTTGTGGATTTCGTTCCTCTCTCGGGATAATTCCTACGTTGGCATACTCAAAGAAGGGTGTCCTCCAGTCTCTTACCTGTGTAATACTCAGTACAAAATTTAGCTCAAAGATCAGCTTTTCAAGTGTTAGTTGTGAGAGTGCTGGTGTGTGAAGTGTTGGCCTTGTTGTAGCTAGTTTAGATAACACGTCGACCCTTGTGTTTTGTTCTCTGTTTATGTGTGTGATTTCGAACTGATGAAATTTTGAAATGAGATCCTTTGTTATGAGCTAATATTTCTCTAACAAAAGATTTTTTACCTGGAAATCACCTTTGATTTGTTGTACAACTAGGAGTGAATCACAATATACTGTGAGCTGAGGTATTTGCAAGTTTTTTGGGTGAGCTTTAGTCCGGCCAGCAGAGCTTCGTATTCTCCCTGGTTGTTGCTTCCTGCAAAGGAAAATTGTAGCGACTGTTCGGCTATAACCTTTTCTCCTTATTTTAGTGTTACCCCTGCTCCACTTCCTTCTCTGTTTGATGCGCTATCTACATATAGTTTCCAGCTTTGCTCTATTTGGTTGTCTTCAGTTGTCATCTTAGAGACGAAATCGGCTAGTATTCGCAATTTCGGAGTTTTTCTTGGCTAATATTGTATGTCAAATTCAGAAAGCTCAATGGACCATTTTATCAGACGTCCAGCTAACTCTGGATTTTTCAGGATTTGTCTCAGTGATTGGCCTGTTCTTACCACAATTGTGTGGCTTTGGAAGTATTGTCTCAGCCTTCTTGTTGTGGAGACTAGTGCTAGTGCGAGTTGCTCTATCTTCGGGTATCTGGTTTCTGCTGGTTGTAGTATTCTATTGACAAAGTACATCGGTCTTTGTGTTTTTTCTATTTCAGAGACCAGCACCAAACTTATGGCATAGTTAGAAATTGACAAGTATAAAAATAACGATTTACCGAGTTCTGGCTTCTGGAGGATTGGTGGAGATGACAATATTTGCTTAAGCTCGGTGAAGGACCGTCGCAATCTTCCTTCCATTTGAATTTTTTGCTTTTGGAAATTGTCTGGAAGAAGTGGTATGATTTGTTTGCCGCTGTAGGTAGGAATCGTGACAGTGCGGCTACCCTTCCTGCTAGTTGTTGTACTTCCTTTGCCATTTTTGGGTTGTTCATTTTGAGGATAGCTTCACATTTTTCTGGGTTTGCTTCAATTCCTCGTGAGGCCAACATGAATCCGAGGAATTTCCCTCCTTGGACTCCAAATGTGCACTTTTATGGATTGAGCCTGATGTTATATGCTCGGATTTGTTTGAAGATCTCTTGTAGATCGTCACAGTGTGAGCCTTGTGTTGAGGTTTTTGTTACCATATCGTCCATGTAGATCTCCATGTTCCGACCTATTTGTTGGTGGAAGACTTTATCCATCAACCGTTGATATGTTGCTCCTGCATTCTTTAGGCCAAATGGCATTACTTTATAACAAAAATTTTCCATGTTCTGTTATAAAAGTTATTTTGCTTTGGTCTTCTGGATGTCTGAGGATATGGTTATAACTAGAATATGCATCCATGAAGCTTAAGCTTTTAAACCCCGAAGCATTGTCTACCAGTTTATCGATACAAGGCAAATGATAAGCATCTTTTGGACAAGCCTTATTGAGATTTGTAAACTCGACGCACATGCGCCATTTATCTTAGTTTTTTCTTACCATTACCACATTCGAGAGTCATGTGGTGAAGCGGATTTCTTTGATGAAGTTGGCATTGAGGAGCTTCTTTGTTTCTTCGAGGGTTGCTTTCATTTTTTCTGTTCCAACATTTCTTTTCTTTTGGGCAATAGGTCTGATTGTTTTGTCGATGGCGAGCTTATGGCAGATTACACTTGGGTCTATTCCTGGCATGTCTGTTGGTGTACAAACGAACAGGTCGGTGTTATCCTGGAGCACCTTAATTAGCTTCAATATTTCCTCTCCTTCTTGAGCTCGTCTGATATAGGTAAACTGTTCAGTCTTGTTGTCAGAGGGATTTTTTGGAGGTCGTCTGTTGATTGGGGTCTTTCCTGAAAGTCTTCCCTGGGGTCGAGCTCCGCAAGAGATAGTACTTCGGACGCAGTTTGGATGGCTTTTACTTCTTGTTTAGTATTTCGTGTTGTGTTGGCTTTCTTTATGCTGGTGTTATAACACTGCCGAGCTTGTTGGCGATCTGAGTGTACTGTTGCTATTTTGTTATTTTGAACCTGAAACTTGACACACAAGTGTAAAGTAGATAGTACCGCTCTGAAGTTGTTCAGAGCGGGTCTCCCAAGAATAATATTATAAGGGCTGGGGTAGTCGACTATGAGATATTGTACATCAATAGTTTTTGCTAATGGGGGTATTGCCCATTGTTGTCTTTAGCCATATATGTCCTTTTATCGGGACCCTTTCTCCAGAGAACCCAACCAGTTCTCCAGATGAGGGTTGCATGGCTTTTTTAGATAGTTGCATTTTAGAAAAGTTGAATAGAATAGTACGTCAGCACTACTACCTGGATCCAAAAGGACCTTTCTTACTAGTAATTTCACTGTCTGGATGGAAATTACTACTGGGTCGTCGAGGTTTGGACTTTGTGAAGCTAGGCCGGATTGATTGAAGATTATCTCTGGCTCCTCTGTGTTATGTTTTCTTGGAGGTATTGTTCCTTCGATTGCTAGCATTGCTCGGCAGCTTTGCTTTCGGGCCGAGCTTGATTCTCCTCCTCCCGCATATCCTCACATGCAGCTTATGATTCCTTTTGGTGGGTTTGGGGTTGTCCACTTCCCTTTGTCCTTTTCTGTTGGGCGTTCGTCTTGGTCTTGTTTGGTTTCTATGTTTCTTCGGCTCTCAATATACTTGTCCAGCAGTCCTTGCCGAGCTAACCTTTCTAGCAAGTCTTTGGCTATTACGCATTCGTCCGTTGTATGTCCGTATTTCTGGTGGAAAGCACAGTGCTTACTCCTGTCTATGAATCGCTGGTCTTGATAGCTTCCTGCTCGGGCAAGAGGTTTCACTATCTTGGCATTAAGGATTTCTTTGATTATGTTTTCCCTCTTGGTGTTAAATCTGTTGTAAGTGTTGAACTTTGCGTGAGCTTGAAAGGTTTCTTTTGTTCTTTATTGGTTGACAATTTGAAAGTTTTCTCCTCCTCTCTTTTGGTTGGTTGTTTGTCCGCCTTTTGGGCCTCGCGAAGTTCTTCGATCTCCATTTGGCCGGCGGCCCTTTCTCGGAACTCCTCAAGCGACTTTGGTTTGGTTATTGCAATTGTTTCTCGGAACTTGCCAGGTCAGAGTCCTGTCTTGAGTTCATGCAAGTGAACTGCAGGGTCTAAGTCCGGAATCTCCATAGTGGCCTCGGCAAACCAAGTCATATAGTCTTTTAGACTTTCATGTTGTCCTTGTCCGATTGGGCCGAAAAAGTATGATCCGTGTACGTATATTCTTAATGCGGCGAAGTAATCAATGAAAGACCTTGCTAACTCTTCAAAGGAGGAAATTGTACCTGCAGACAATTTTGAGAACCAAAGTAAAGCAGCACCATTAAGATAAGTGAGAAAAGCTCGGCAAAGTATAGGTTCATTATTAGCGCCATTAAAAAACATCATGGACTGGAATTTTTTGATGTGGGGGCGGGGGTCGCCAAACCCCTTGTACGACTTCAAGAAGGTGGGCAGCACAAAGTTCTTTGGCATCTGGAAATTGGTAATCTCTTATGAGAAGGGGTTGTCTAACGTCAGCTTTTTCTTTGGCAGGGTGATGCTTAGAGGATCCACGTTGCCTTGAGCCAAGCTTTTGGAGTTTTCTTCCTCGTGCTTTCCAGCATTGTTATGGGCGGACAGCTCGGCTATTCTTCGAACTTCTGCCCGGAGTTCAGCAATCTGAGCTAGAAGCTTTGCTTGTGTGGGCTGATGGACCCCATTATCGGTCATATTTGAAGATCGGAGGTCCTGCAACAAAAAGAGTAAAGAGCTAGGTAAAGAAAAGAGTGGGGTTAAATGAATTTTGGCCCCACGATGGGCGCCAAATGTTCCGTGCGTATGAGGCCGAGGTATGATAAGTTCTTCTGCTTATGACTGCGTTTGGGCGAAAGAGTTATACGTCGGCTGAGTTGGAACACCGCGGCGGGAGCACTTGCAAAAAGCACTCCGACGCTCAAGTAAGAATATGACTTAGAAGAAATGATGATAATAAAATCAGAAAGAGTTACGTGACCTGTTTTGCTCCAATGTTGCTTGTATGTTTATATAGATGTTTTAGGTTGTTCGGTTGAAGCTTGTTTTGGGATCCTCCGTTTTTGCCAAAGTTATCCATAATGATTGCGTTTGACTCGTTAGCTGCGATTTCGAGCTTTTAACAGCTCATCCGAATTTAATGGGTTGTTATTATTTGATTCTGTTTAACGTCAAGATATACGTTACGTATCAATATTAATGTAAGACATAAATAAAAAATTTACAATTGATAGATAAATAATATATAAAATTAACTTATTTAATATTTTTAATTTATATAAATTATAATTTATTGATATAAAATTATAAATTATATTTCTATTATTTGAAGCAATTTGTGAACTCAAACTAACTCGTAAAATTTTGTTGAATTGAGTTTAAACTTACAAAATAATTTTGATTGTTAATAAATCAAACTTAATTTTTGTGAGTCGAATTTAAAGTTGGTTTAACTGGACGCTCACTTTCACTATTCCCATCCTCGGCCTCTCACCCAACCTCTCACCTGGCAATTCACCACCAACAACAATAATACCAAGAACAGCAATGTCATAAACATATTTCACAATCAAAACTGAGGGAAAAGAGTAGAGGAAGGAGGAGGCAGCGGCCACAGAGAGGAGTCGCCGCCGCCGCCGCCGCCGCCGTACAAGGAATAGAGGGGACGACAGAGGAGGCAACACTGGGGCCTGAGTTACAGCTGCGACATTGTCTTTTGCTCCGTAACCATCGCCTCCTTCCTCCAACAAATCTTTGGAGTCCCAGAACGCTTCCTTGTACCCCTCCCCCTTTGCCAGCCCATTGAAATCAACGACGCGGATATCACCCTGTTCGACGCGAACCACTTCCCTAGCGCGGTCCAGTTCCTCTTCAAGGTCCCAACAAAAGGGGGGAAGAAATTCGAGAGGTATGATCACACTGGCGATTTCAGGTTTGTAGTTCAATGATACGACTTATTGCAACCCAAAGTCTCTGTTTCCTTCGCAAGAGAAGAGTGTTGATTATGTGGTTAGCGTAGTGGACTAGTGGAGAGGGTTATTGGTGATTGTGGTGACCATGGTAGTGGTGTTTGCAACATGCCAACATCCATATCTATAGTGCTAGTGCAACTTTTTTTTATTTGCATTTGATGGAGTGAAGGCGGCTCAGATGCAAAATGCAATCTCAGTTTAAGATACCGTGAACAATCATATAAAATGCGTTAAAATTATCTTTATAAAAAAACATTCAATTCAGCATTTACCTTTTACGAAATGATTATAACTTGTTCTTTTCTTCTAATGAATATTTTTTCATTTTAGTTAATTGAATGAATATTTTTGGGGAAGGAGGGATGATGCCAGCGGTGGCAATTCAACCCTCCTATTCAAATTATATAAACAAGTCATCTTAATTAGTTCTGAATCAATGTTAAGAGAAGCAAGACGATTACAGTGAAAGCATTTATCATTCTTTGACAAAAATATTAACACCCAAAATAATATACGATAAAAGAAGCACGGGAAATCATATTGAACGCATCGTTGTTTTGTAATTAACATGTCTCCTAACATAATGTATGCAATATATTGCACTTAGGAGTTAGGACTCAACACTATTTTAAACTTTCTAATTGAGAACTATTAAACAATAACATCCTACTTTCCTTTAATTTCCGGGAGAAAACCTCAGGTAATTCAGAAGAACAAAACAATCAAAATACACCCATATAATTCGGTTGGCAAGATAGCAACCAATGACGTTGAAACCTCCTCAAACTGTATCACATACTATGTTTGAACCCCCTAAGTTGACATCTATTATTCGATGGGAGGGTTGAAAACCATTTCCTGCATTACAAATTTTCGGTAAGTGTCATATCCATAGGAAAACTTCATAATGATAAGGGAAACGTAAAGTAATTAATTAGGACAAACCTGATCACACACAGGGCAAGTTTCACTTCTTTCCATCCACTCCAGGATGCATGCAAGGTGAAAATGATGGTCACATTTGGTGGTGAGTTTTGGATTTTCTGTATCATACTCTACAAAAAGATGTACATACATCAACAACTCGTTACCAACCAAGAATAAATGTCGCAACATGATAAATGACTTAATTGTATCGCCAGCTAAAGAAGCATAATAATATTACCTTCTAAACAAATTGGGCACGAATCCTCCTCTTCAGCTAAATTTATAGGTTTTCTCAACTTTGGAAGTTCAATCTCAGAATCCTTAGTTGACTCAAGTTCAAAATCAGTCTGAGCTCTGCCTTCTGATTCTTTCAGCTCTTCCAATTTAGTTGAGGTCCCATGATTATCTCCAGCAACTGGTTCTTGAATTGAATTAGAATTCGTAGATTGTAAGGAAGCATTACTCTTGTCTCCAACAATTTCTTGAGCCACAGGTGGTGTGTGAGTGGTACCTAAGGTGACATTGAAGGGAATAGGAGCAGGAGGTGGTCTGTAAGTATCGGGGCTTGAAGTATCTAGATTAGTATCAACTAAGAGTCGCCCAGAGAAAGCAGACGCAGCACCCGGGTGAGATGAAAGTGGAACATGCTCCTCTGATGCTCTTGGGTACTGCAGATAGAATGTAACAAATGAAGCAACATTATAACACACTGGATGAGGCCAATAGAAAATAATTAGCAGAAAGAGATGATAAGCTAATACAAGAAGCAGACGTTAAAATCCCATCGAAATAATTAAAGGTCCATGTTACATGTTAGTAAATGGCTAGGTCGGTACTCTGAAAGTATCTGTCCTAAGGCTGGCCCTTCATTTATGAATACATCAAACTAGCCTTTATTGTCAAGTTATGCCATTAAACTGGTCTCAAAGTAACATCAAATTAGTCTCTCAAGAAGACAACTGACGAGATTTGATGATCAGCAGTGAACCAATTTGATGGTTTTTTGAGTCTTAAGAATTGCTCAGGTGAGCTCGGGAGGTGGTTGGCCAAACCCCCTATGGTAAGTTGCAAATCTGGCATTTGAAAACTTGGTATTGCAGGTATCTGTCTCAGATCACAGTCCACTTCCACAGCCACCAATTACTTCTAGGTAGTTTAATGTTTGACTTTTGATCATGGTGAACCATAGACTGAATACTTTGTAGGACAAATCGTTTGCCTTCCTCCAAATGGACAGAGTTCACTGGAAACACTCCAAAATCCCCCATTAGCAGGTAGCAAACTCGGTTCTAATTTGTAAACAACTCAAAAAGTCATGTATATTACATGAACTGAATAGTCATAAAATTTCTCCTTCGGGGTTGTTAGAGAGTAAGCAATCAAGTCAGACAAGAGCTAGCAGAAGATAAAGAGTATGAAATTCAAGTAATGAAATAGGATACTGACATAGTAGTATGCAGTTGGAGCGCTCAATTCGGTCACTTTGGGAGAACAACAACAGCAACAACCGCCCATCGCCCCTTATCTCCAGCACCAAAATATCACTATTGCCACTGATTGCATTATTTCACCTTTATCAACATATTCACACATATATTCACAGTTACCTCAGACTGATTAATAATTAAGCAAGTACAAGAGCAGGATTATAATTAAGCTAAACACATCGCAAATTGATTGAAAAAGCAAAGGAAAAAAGTTATATGTTTTATCGGAAATTTACAATAGTGCGTGGAAGCTACTCCACCGCCACCGAAAGAGAGTAATAATACCCTACTTTCCAGAACAGAATCCAATTCATCAAAACCTATCACCAACTCGGAGGGGTAAAGACAACGAAAAAAGAAACAAACAGAAGCAATAGGGCAAGGTGCAGTAAAGAGACAAGAGATTCAACAACAATCAGATTACGCTGTGATTTCGATTGAAACAAAAGAAAAGCGTAGCATATATAAAGCTCATAGGAGATTTCAGAAAATTATATTTAAAACAATAATCATAAAAAAAAACAAGAAGAAAGAAAAGCTGATGAATTAGATGAAGAGGCAGTAATCGATGAGTTGAGTGGAGCTGTAATGAAAAGCAAAGAAGATGAATATGCGAGGGAGTGAAGATATGAAATCAGCAGACAGGATTGGCGATGGAGGCTTCGTACCTAACGATTGAGAATTACGGCGAGGGTGGGCGCGTGAGAATGGAAAAATCGAAGATTATTGTTCAGCTAAAAGATGAAGGAGGAGAAGGAGAAGAAGAAGAAACTGCGGAGTAGTTGCTGTAGCTGATTATTTGACACGATGATGTGGTGTGCGAGTTGCACAGTGCGGGGGTTTACGTGTACGAGAAACACTTGCACGGAAATTTGAAAATTCCTCTCATCTTAAATTACTTCTTTGACCCCGTCCTTTACTTCTTCATTCTTCAAGGCCACATCTCAACCCTTTACTTTCTCTGGGGCCCGCTTTCTAATGCTGATCAACGGCTTACACCTAACTCCGCCACCCCTTCCACACAGGATCTAGATTCTCTGATATTTAATAGGATAATGATAATGATCGAATAAACAAATACAGAATATTATTATGTTTTTTTTTTTCGATAAGTATATAATTTGAGAACAATTCAATTAGATATTTTTAAAAAAAAATTTTATTTAATTTTTTACTATAATATTTAAAAAATTAAACAAATAGATTCATAAAAATTTATTATCCTTTTTAAATTAATACACATCTAAAATACAAATTAAATAAAATTTAATTTTAAATTTTAAATTTTAAAATTTTTGTTTTAATTTTAACATTTTAAATTACTAACAAATTATAATTTAAATACACATCCAAAAAATAAAATTAAATAAAATTCAAAAATTTTAATTTTAGAATTAATAAAGACTTTAAAATAAAAAATACTAATGCTCAAATAAATAATAAAAATTTTAACTAATACTATGAAAAAATATGTTAGATATATTTTTATTGAATAAGATTTAAAAAATTTAACTTTATTATTCATTTTAATAATTTAAAAAACAGTAATATTTAAATAAGTAAAGAAAAATCCAACTAATAACAAAAAAAATAAGAAATATTAGATGCGTTTTTATCAAATAAGATATAAAAAATAATTTTATTTTTAACGTTTAAATTTAACAATTAGATTTATAATTTCGGATATGTTTTAAAAATATTTTGTATATAACTTAATAATTGTATATGTGTTATAATTGAAAAAAAATAATTTTTATAAACATACATTTTAATAATTTTAAAAACATTAATAATCAAATAAGTAATGAAAAAAATCAAACTAATAATAAAAAATAAGAAATATTAAATACATTTTTATCGAATAAGATATGTAAAAAAAATAATTTTATCTTTAACGTTTAAATTTAAATTTAGATTTATGATTTTGGATAGGTTTCAAAATATTTTATATATAACTTAATAGTTTTAGATGTGTTATAATTGAAAAAAATAATAACTTTTATGAGCATACATTTTACTAATTTTAAAAACGTTAATGTTCAAATGAGTAATGAAAAAATTCAACTAATAATAAAAAAATAAGAAATATTAGATGCATTTTTATTGAATAAGATATAAAAATAATTAATTTTATTTTTAACGTTTAAATTTAAATTTTAGATTTATAATTTTGAATGCGTTTCAAAAATATTTTGTATATAATTTAATAATAATTTAAGATGTGTTATAATTGAAAAAAATAATAATTTTTATGAACATACATTTTAACAATTTTAAAAATGTTAATGTTCAAATATAAGTAATGAAAAAATTTAACTAATAATAAAAAATAAAAATATTAGATGCATTTTTAACGAATAAGATATAAAAAAATTAGTTTTATTTTTAATGGTTATATTTAAATTTTAGATTTATGATTTTGGATGTGTTTCAAAAATATTTTGTATATAACTTAATAATTTTATATGTGGTATAAATAAAAAAAATTATGAACATAAATTTTAATAATTTTAAAAATATTAATGTTCAAATATATAAGTAATGAAAAAATCCAACTAATAATAAAAAATAAGAAATATTAGATGAATTTTTATCAAATAAGATATTAAAAAATTAATTTTATTTTTAACGTTTAAATTTAAATTTTAGATTTATAATTTTGGATGTCTTTCAAAAATATTTTGTATATAACTTAATAGTTTTAGATGCGTTATAATTAAAAAAAAAACAATTTTTTTGAACATATATTTTAATGATTTTAAAAATATTAATGTTCAAATATATAAGTAATGAAAAAATTCAACTAATAATAAAAAATAAAAAATATTAGATGCGTTTTTATCGAATAAGATATAAAAAAAATTAATTTTCTTTTTAATGTTTAAATTTAAATTTTAGATTTATGATTTTGGATGTGTTTCAAAAATATTTTGTATATAACTTAATAGTTTGAGATGCGTTATACAACAAACAACAACAAAACCTTGTCCCACTAAGTGGGGTCGGCTACAATCAAACGATGCCATTGTGCTCTGTCATGTATCATGTTAACAGAGAGACCGTTTACATGTAGATCTCGTTTGACCACCTCATGGATGGTCTTCTTCTTAGGTCTACTTCATCTGCCTTTTGTCCCTTGTCCATTTTCCATCCCATCCACCCTCTTGACTGGATGTTCTATCTGTCTTCTTCTCACATGTCCAAACCACTTGAGATATGATTTAACCATCTTTTCCACAATGGGTGCTTTTTCAACTCTCTCTCTTATATCTTCGTTCTTTATTTTATCTAATTGCATATGACCACTCATCCATCTCAACATATTCATCTCTGCCACACTCATCAACTTATGTTCGTGCTCCCCTTTAACTGCCCAACACTCCGTACCATAAAGTATAGCCGGTCTTATAGTGGTGCGATAGAATTTACCTTTAAGTTTTAAAGACACTTTTTTTGTCGCATATAAAACTAGATGCACTCCGCCATTTTGACCAACCTGTTTGGATCCTATGATTTACATCATGTTCAATCTCTCCATTATTCTGTATGATGTACCCAAGATACTTAAAACTTTTAACTTTTCATAAGATGTTTTCTCCAATCTTCACCTCTATATTAGGGTTTCCAAAAAAAATAATTTTTTAAACATGTATTTTAATGATTTTAAAAACGTTAATGTTCAAATATATAAGTAATGAAAAAATCCAACTAATAAAAAAAAATAAGAAATATTAGATGCGTTTTATCGAATAAGATATAAAAAAATTAATTTTATTTTTAGTGTTTATATTTAAATTTTAGATTTATGATTTTGGATGTGTTTCAAAAATATTTTGTATATAACTTAATAATTTTATGTGTATTATAATTAAAAAAAATCAAATTTTATGAACATAAATTTTAATAATTTTAAAATTGTTAATGTTCAAATATATAAATAATGAAAAAATCCAACAACTAATAAAAAAATAAAAAATATTAGATGAATTTTTATAGAATAAGATATTAAAAGAATTTTTACTTTCACAACAAATTTTTTCTTTTGCATAGTCATTTACTTTCTTTTATTGTGAATCATTCATAACCAAATTTGCAAACTAAATATTTAGAGGACTAAGTAATTAAGTCACTCGCATATACTTTTATTTCCGTACTTTAAAATGTGGAAATATTAAAAATGAGAAAAATATAACTAACAAATAATCAATAATCAATCAATCGGATGATATTAGATAAATATTACGAAATTTTTTCGAATTTAGAATAGAATTTATAAATTTGAAAAGAAGTATAATAATAATAAAATATTAAATTATGAAGTAATAAATTTACCTGCAGAGGAGTAGCACTCATAAATTGAATTTTGTATGAAGAACTAGAGAGAAAAAAGTACGAGAGAAGAACGCACAGAGAGAATGAAAAAATGATAAAGTAACTAGTAACTACATTATGAAGTGGGTAGGAAGTTAGAGAAATTCTAGTATTTAAAATTTAAATTAATTTTAATTACTAATATATTTATCTACAAAATAGAAATATGTTTTAATTAAAATTTAATTAAATAATATTATTTGAATTAAAAAGTTGATTGAAAGTTGAAAGTTAAATGACAACTAGCATTTTTTATTTGATAAATAAGAAAGGTAAACTATTACATATGTGTTGTAAAATAAATAAAGATTTTTTTTATTTCAATAAAATAATCATCTTCCAAAATTATCTAATTCCCCCAAAGCATTTTTTCAAAACGTAAATTCCTAGTTCCTAATAATATATAAATCGTCTCAGAGTGTAATAGTGGTTAATATATTATATAAATTACAAGTCCTAGGGATGATTTATGTATGAATAGCTTCTGATGAATAACATATAAACCGTCTCAGTGTAGCCAGCTTTAGTAGTTGTATATAAATCATTTCAGAGAGAAAGGATTTACGTATTTTAAGGCAAAAACACAAGGGATTGGCATTATTTATGTGCAATAACTCACCCTCAACACCCAAGCGCAATTTATGTTCAATTTGACTAACCAGCAAAATCTAGTTATGATTAGGAAATGGATCCTCTCCATTGTTTTGTCATTGGAAAGAATAAAGTATAATTTTCCACCTTTAATTTTACAAGTGGGACCAAAAATAAATGAAAGAGAAAAAATAATGAAAAATAAGATTTTCCACTGGATACCATCCAATTTTTTTTATTGGAAAGGATCCACTTCCGCTATAATTATGCTCAAAATATAAAGCAAAAGTATCGATGAACATCCATACTAGAAATATTGAAATTCATTAAAAATTAAAAAATAATTATTAGTTAAACAACACTGATAAATATATTTAGACATCATTTTAATTTGTATTCAAATACTTCTAAATTGAATATTAATTTTTCAATAAATTTAGGAAGTGAAAAATTTAATTAGTTTAAAAAATAATATAAAAGGTGATTTTGTTACGAGAAAGATTTATCTTTTAAAATAAAATAAAAAAACTTCATTTAAAAAATTAAATTATTGTGTATGAATAACTCTATATTTTTATTTCAAAGACAATTATTATTTTATCAATTTATTAAATTTAAAGAATGTTTATCTAAGGTTAAGTATTAGAATAATCCTAAAACTAAATAGTAATTTCTTTATCTAAACGACAGAGAATTAGATCACATATTTTATGTATGAAAAAATAGTATTAATTTGGCCGAATAGCAATCAATAATTGGATACCATATTGTATGAAAATGAAATGAGAAAATTAAAATACATAACAAATGTAGAATTTAATGAAGAAAAAGTATATGGAATCAAAAGGTTACCAGCCAAAAACTAAACAAAACCACATTAATTTATATTAATAATTAATTTTTAAATTTTTAAATTCAAAATTTAAAAAATTTAAAATTGATTAAGTAAACCTAATTAAAACCTATAAAAACCTTCCTCTTCTCTCTCACATTAACCTACCCACCTCCAACAGTCACACATACAGATCTCTCTCTTACCGTCAGGCTCTCTCCGTCTTCCTACCGCGACCCACTTCCACTTTCAGTCAGAACTGTCTTTACCAGATCCGGAACTCGTGATGATATCTTAGTAATGTCTGCACCACTAAATCCATGTGTATAATGAGCAAGAGCCGAAAGATCGACGTCCTTCGAAATTGGTGACTTCTTCAAGCACGCTTTGAAGATCTGGAGACGACGTGATGTCTCATCCGGTAAAGGAATGTATATCAATTGATCAAGACGTCCTGGCCAAAGCAATGCAGGGTCTATAATGTCAGGTCTGTTTGTTGCTCCAATGATGAACACTGTTTCCTTAACAGAAATTCCATCCATCTCTATTAGTAGTTAGTTCAACATTCTATTAGAACCGCCGGAATCCTCTCTTGAACTTCCTCACTGCAGATCCGAAATGTCAAAGCTTTAGAAAAATAATTAGTGGCAATTTGTGTGAAATATAAAAAAATCATTCATTTAATATGAAAAAAAAAACATCCTAATATTTAACAAAAGAAATATCCAGTTATATTTTAGAAAAAATAATTAAATATCTATAAAATTTAAAAAAATGAAATTCTTAAAGAAATAGAAGTATTCACATTTACAATACAAAAAAATTCGAAAAATATATAAAAGAACATCCATTTAGTATGAAAAAAAATTTTCTGATACTTAACAGAAGAAACATCCATATATATTAACTCGTAGAGATTTTAGATTCACCCAAAGATATTTTGACTGATTTTTGGCTAATACCCTTTTGGTTCCCTAGCATTGCTCTTTAATGAAAAATTGAGTTGAGTACTTAATGTACTAAAATTAATTTTGTGAAATATTTAGTCAATAACATTAGATCAAATTTATTTCAATATCCTGTTAAAACTAAAACTGAGTTTATCTCAATTTTAAAACATAATTCAAGAAATAAAAAATATTTTTATATTTATAAATTATTTAGACATATAACAAAAAAAATTTAACTATCTGAACATAATATAACAAACTTTGGACTTATCACAATACTCTCCCTCCTAATTACCATAATATGCGCCACATTCACTCAATTAGGAGTTCTATACTTAATTAATATGATCTCGCATCCCAAGAAGCAAACCATGCGGTTATATTTGTGGCAACTACTCCATTGAAAATGTTAAAAACATCTTCTCATGATGATCTTTCTTCAAAAAGTGTGGCTTATTTGTTTAGCAACACTTTAAATAAAGGTAACACTTTTACTTCAAATAAAAATCAGGCTCTACAACTTATCATCCAATGATCAAAATAAAATATTTTCACATGATGACAATCATGAAATCTTTATTGGAATAGTCACCTTTTTTTAGCCACAATCATATGCTTTATCATTTTGAACATACATCGTGATTGGGTCTTGAGGGTTAGCCAAGTTGAGCATAAATCGTATTTGGGTGATGAGGGTTAGCTATTGCACATCAATCGTGTCAACCCCTTGTGCTTTTGGGGTGATTTATATATAACTATTAAAGATGACTATCCTGAGATAATTTATATGTTATTCTTTGGAAGCTATTCATGTATAAATCGTTCTAGGATGTACTGGTTAATATATTATATAAATCACAAGATCCAGAGACAATTTATATATTATTAGAAACAGTAAATTTGCGTTTTGAAAAATACTTTAGGAAAATTAGGTAATTTTGGAAGGTGTAATTTTATTTAAATAAAAAAGCCATAAATAAATAAGAAAAAAAATAAATATAAAATAAAAAATATAAATAAAAGATTTTAGAATTAATATTATTAATATTATTATTTTAATATAATAGAAATGATTTATATCTATTTACTAATATTATATGTGGTAGTGTGTATATATAAAAAAGAAAGAAGTGTTTAGTTGTTGTTGTATGTTGTTTTAAGTGTAGTTTCTCCTATTTATACATGTAACAAGTCTTTATTTTTAAATTTTATTTATTTGAATTTGTCTTGAAAAATGATTCCTTTAATATTGAAAAAGTTAGCCACTCAAGTCATAAATGGGCATTCATGTATCTCTTCTTATCACAACACTTCCCTTGGATATCCATTTAAAATTATGCCTTGTTAAAACTTTACTAAAAGAACCCAATAGAAAAACTTAATAGGGACAAAAACCTAACCAAGAAAAAAAGAGTACAGTCTGCCCTTTTTGTCGACAATATTTGATATTTCGAAATTGGCACATCCCAATCTAATGTACCAATTTTTCAAAAGAGGATTTTGGAAGTGCCTTTGTAAATAAATCTACCAGATTATCACTTGAGCGGATCTGTTGGACATCAATTGTTCCTTGATTTTGAAGATCATGAGTGAAAAAAGAATTTAGGAGAAATATATTTTGTTCTATCACCTTTGATATATCCACCCTTAAGTTAAGTAATGCATGCTGTGTTATCTTCAAACATAATAATTGGAGCTATTTTTCTATCGGTTAGTCTACAAGATGATAGAATATATTGGATTAAATTCTTGAGTAAAAAACACTCGCGACTTGCTTCATATATTTCGCTAGTATTGCAGCATGATTAGAGGATGTTGTTGTTATCGTCTGTTTTGTGGATCTCCATGACATAGCTGTATCATCATATGTGAACATAGGAATCCTATTTGAGATCTTCCTTCGTGTGGATCAGATAAGTATCCTGCATCTGCATAAACGATTAATTGTGACTTGAATTCATATGGATAAAGTAGTCCCATATTAACTGTTCCATGGAGATATCGAAAGATTTGTTGTTTGATTCCATTCGAATGTCTTCTGGTTGGAAAGGAACTATACCTTGCTAGTAAATTTACATCAAATATTATGTCAGGTTGTATATTATTAGCAAGATACATTAGTGTTTTAATGACACTAAGATATGGTACTTCAAAACCAATAATATCTTATTTTTTTTAGGATTGATCTTTTTCCACATCCAAAGACCTTACGATCATTGTGGTACTTAATGGATGTGACTTATCCATATAAAATCTCTTCAAGATCTTTTCTATGTATGTTGTTTGATGAATAAAGATCTCATTTTTTGTATGATTGATCTGTAGGCCGAGACAAAATTTAGTATTTTTAAAATCTTTCATCTCAAACTCTTCTTTTAGAACTTTTATAATTGTTGGAATCTCTTCAGGGATTCTAATGATATTTAAATTATCAACGCACACAGCAATTATAATGAATTCAGATGCATATTTTTTTTTTATAAAAACACATGGACAGTCATTCTTAAATCCATTTTTTGCCAGATACTCAATAAGACGATGATACCACATTCGTCCAGATTGCTTTAGATCATATAAAGATCTTTGCAATTTTATTGAGTATAACTCTTGCAAATATTCATTAGATGGTTTAGATATCTTTAGTCTTTCAGAAATTTTCATATAGATATCACGATCTAATGATCTATATAAATAAACTGTCAGCACATCCATTAGATGCATATGTAGTTTATGATATGCGGATAAACTGACTAAATAACACAATGTTATTGTATCAACTATAGAAGAATATGTTTCTTCATAAATCTATACCAAGCCTTTGTGAAAAACCTTGTGCTACAAGTCAAGCTTTGTAGTGTACAACTTTATTTTTCTCATTTCGTTTTCTCACAAATACCCATATGTATCCAACAGGTTTTACATCTTCTGGTGTACGGACTACAAGTCCAAAGACTTCACGCTTTGCAAGTGAGTCTAACTCAACCTTCATGACTTTTTTTCATTTCGGTCAATCATTCCTTTGTTGACATCCTTCGACTGTTGTTGGCTCAAGATCCTTACTTTCATGCATGATGTGTAATGCCACATTATATGCAAATATTTCATTGAGAATTCTCCTGTAAAAACATATCAGAATTTTCAAGTACCTGAACGTCTTTCGGCATCAAAACTATATCAGAATTTTGGACAATTGTAGGTGTCTTTACTATGTCTTTATCCTTTTTAACAAGAATAATATTTACCTCTTTTCTTTTTTAAAAATTTTTATCTTTGGAACCAAGAGGTCTACCACGCTTCTGACGTGAATTTGTTTCGATGGTCAGTTGTCCAATTGGGACATCAATTTGAATTGGGGCATTTTCGACTGGCATGTAGGATTTGGTTATCCTTTTCGTATCAAAAAATGCATCAGGAAATTCATTTGCTATTCTTTGCAAATATATAATCTTTTGAACTTCTATTTCACATTCTCTGATCAATGATCTAAATGTATCAAGGATGATGTATTCCTATTAAGTTCCTTTTTAAGAAGTTTATTCTCTAACCCTAATGTTGAAAATTTTGATTCATCAAAATGACAGTCTGCAAATCGAGTTTTAAATACATCTCCAATTTGTATCTCAAGATATCTCATTATAGAGGGAGAATCATATCCAACATATATCCCTAATTTTTTTTGGGGCCCTATTTTAGTGCGATAAGGCAAGCAATTAGAACATATATCACACACCCAAATATTCTTAAATGAAAAATATTTTTCTAATGGCCAAAAGCTAATTGTAGAGGAGAGAATTGATAGTAACTTGTTGGTTTCAAATGAATAAGTGTTACAGCATGTAAAATTACATGTCCCAAGCAAAGGTTGGGAGATTTGTTCTCATAAGTAAGGGTCTAGCAATTAATTGAAAGTATTTAGTAAGTGATTTTACTAACTTATTTTGTATGTTAACATAAGCTACTGGATGTTCAATGCTTATTCCGTTAGCTATACAATAAGTATCAAAGGCTTGGGAAGTGAATTCACCGGCATTATCAAGGAGAATATTTTTTTATTGAATTTTCTGAAAACTGTGCTTTTAATCGAATAATTTGAGTAAGTAATCTCGCAAACGCTAGGTTGTGAGAATACAATAAGCACACATGTGAAAATTGTTGGGAATAAGTAGTATGACCACAATCCAATAAATCATGTGTCAAATAATTTGTTATTGTTATTATATTAAAATGTTAATATAATAAGGTCCTTGATTTAATTTAGAAATTTATCATTGTGATAATGATCATAATATTGATATAATGGTCTTCATTGGATGAAGATTAATAGATCTCATTTATTAAATTATATATATAGGTGGTGCATATAGAGATATGACTATTGAACTGACTCATTTTGAGAATTCTTAATGGTATAATTACCGTGTATTTGTCAATAGGATATTCTCAAGATGAACATAGTAATATAGTTTCCTTTGACCTACGACTGTCATAGTAATTAACAATGTATTTATTATACTTTGATTCCGGACGCCTAATATCCTAGGGTTCTAGTTGGATGGATATTGGGTATAATTTAAATACTTGTAGAATTAATGATTAGTCAATAAGGAATCCGTTAAATCTCGGTAAAGAGTTTGAGCTTTATGATTATAATAACTGAGATTAATAAAACCTTGGCCAAGGGAATTGAATGAATGAAGAAATGAATTTTTTAGGTCATTCATAGTTCATTATAATAATAGTAACAAATTAGAGTTTGACAATTAAACCATACTCTAAGTGTTAACCAAGAGGTGAAAAGATGGAAGGAATTATACTTTGTTCTTCTTGGGTTTTCAGTAAAAATATATTACTTCATGCTATTGGGTCGTTGAGAAGTGTTGGTAGATGCCAACCTTGATTAGTAAATTTAGTATGACTAATTTACTACCCGTTTAGTATTAAACCTATGGGTCACATACTAACGAGTGTCCTAATATTTGTTGTAGAATTATTTAATTATTATTTTGATTTAATCAAATAAATAATTATATGAATTTCAAATAGAATATTATTATTTTTTTTGCTAGTACCAAGAATATAATAATAATATGATAATTAAGAATATTAAATGAGATTTGAGAATAATTAGTTATTCAATTTCTAAATTTGAATTTTAAATTTGGATGAGATCCTAAATGATTATATTTCAAATTGAGTTATGATATGATTCATAAATTTAAAAAATTCAAGCTTAAAATAAAAGGATATGATTTAAATCTGAATTGAGATTCAAATTTGAAATCAATAACAAATCTCATACTATATATATGTATGACAAGAGTAGAGGAAATATAAGACCAATAACAAGAGTTTTATTCCTTTACCTCTACACACATAAACGTATGTGAGTTTAATTCTTGGAGAAGAATTTTATGGCGTGCAAGGAGTTGCAAGAGGTTTCTCAATTTAGATTAAATGTCCATTGGTCAAGGAGTTGACAGCAAAGGTTGGTCTCGGTGTGGATACGCATAGCGCATTTGTACCATCAAAGGAGAAAGTGATTTTTACTAGCATACACAGGTATTTAGATCTGATCTATATTGTTTATTCAAATAAAATTTAAGCACAAAATAGATCTTTAGGATTACTTTCTTTTCTTCCGCTGCGTGTTATGAACACATAGTAATCCTTCAACAATCTCAAAGATGCGTCTAATAGGAACATAAAATATCTAAAAGATCCACATGGTGGATGAATAGGTCCACATATATCATCTTGAATCCTTTCTAAGAATTTAGGGGACTCAAATCCAATCTTTACTGGTGATGATCTCAAAATTAGCTTTTCTTGATAACATGCAGCACAATAAAATTAACTAAATTAAATTTTTTTTTGGTTCTTTGGTAAATGTCAATGAGAGTTTTCAATAATTCTCCGCATCATGGTTGTTCTATGATGACCCAATCGATCATGCCAAATTAAAATTCATTTAGGCTAATAACTTCTAGTTTACAATGGCATATGATTCAATTGCACTAATTTTAGTATAATATAACTCAAATGAAAGTGAAGGTAACTTTTCTAATATAAGCTTTTTATTTGAATCATGAGTTGTGATACATAAGTACTTATGATTTTTCTCATTCATTGTTTCAGTATGATATTTATTTCGACGAATATCTTTAAAATTCAACAAGTTCTTTAGAGACTTAATAAACAATAGTGCATTATTTATTATGAATTTTATTCCTTCAAAAAATAAAATTATAACTCTTTTAGAACCCTTTATCACATTGCATAAGCCAATAATAGTATTAACACATTCTTCTTTTGGTACAAGATAATTAAAATATATATTATCTATTCATAAAAAATAGTGTCATATACTAGAATTTTATTATTATTACTATTATTATTATTTTAGAACTTGACACATTTAGTGATTTTTGAATTCATAAAGATAAACATAAATATTTTATTAAACATTATTTATATAACATTATTTATTAAATATTATTTTTTCTAGCATGTCATTATCAGTTATCTTTTTTTCACATAATTTCATTCATGAGTTAATTTAGAACGTTGCTGAATTATATTCATTTATGAATTTAAAATCCTATAAACGCAAGTGTGTCCACTCATATCGAACTTGAGGAAGTATCAGTGTCTTTTGATGATTATACCTTTCTTCAAGGTTCTTTCACAGATCTGAAGAATCTTTTAGTGTGAGATATTCGATCAATTTTCAATCCTTCGTCAAGATGACGACGAAGGAAGATCATGGTTTTGGTTTTATCCTTCTGAGATGCAGTATTTTCAGTTTTAGTGGTATCTCCAAGATCCATTGAATCAAGATAAACTTCGGCATCTAATATTCATGATAAGTAATTATTTTCAGATATATCAAGAGCATTAAATTTAAGATGAGAGAATTTTGACATAATAAAAATATAGGAAAAAGTTTAGTAACAAAAAATTTTCAGCCATAACTAACCAAAACTTTCCAAAATTTACTTCGTTTATATAACTTACATTATAATTTTTTATCTCACTCTCCTGTCAATTCACTTATCATACTCATATCAGCCGTATTTATTAATGATATTAATTATAATATCATATCTTTAATTTTTACTTTAACATTTTCTTTTATAATTTGAATTTTATATTTAAGAATACAATAAAGACTAATAATAATAATAAAGAATGATAATAATAATAATATTCATTAAATGACTTTAGCTGGAATCGGGTTTTATTTCCTTTAATTCATTTATTATCATTCCAGGAGTTAACAAATGTGAAATCCTTGTTTAATAGGTTTATCGTTGTTAGAAGGATCATGAAGGCCGTATACTTTCTCAAAGACCAAAAATCACAACTCTAGTTCAATTACAAGCACAATTGGGATAGGCCAAGGAAATTTACAAGAAGTCGTCTTTATCATTGCAAATAATATGACACTTGAATTCGACCTTAACATAGTGCCTATGTCGGAAGGAGTTGAAGAATAATTTGAACTACAGACAGATTCATCCGATGAGATTGTTGCCAGTCACCCAATTTTCGAGAATATGAAAATCACACTAGCTTTGATGAGGTATGGTAATAAACTGATTTAATTTTTCTTTGGTATTTTTATGTGCATTTATAATTATACTGTGCTAACTATATTCATACACATAACATTCATAAGATCATATATATAACATCCATAATTACATATAACTAACATCTAAAAATTAAAAATTCATGTTTATTAGATATTACATCCATACCCATATCATTTTTTAGTTATTGCATAAGTAACTATCAAGTTAACACAAATATTTTTAAATTTTATCATAATTGAATTTGAAAAAATGTCAAATTCTTAAATTAATTTATTCAATTGATAAAGTTACTCATAACATCTATAAATTCATACACATAACATTCATAGTTTCATATTAATAACATTCACAATTTTGTACTCATAATATTCATAATTTCATACATATGATGTTTATAGTAAATAAATTTTTATAATTAATATTACCAAATTTTAACTACGTGTCTTATTGTATTCTTTAAATTATCTCATTCGTGCACTAATAAATCATTATTTTAATTATTTTAATATTTTTTATTTAATATTTATATATATGCTTATTTATTGATTTAGAAGTTGTTAAAATTTTTTAATTTATCCTCCATCATTTTTGTAGAGAAATTGTATTTTAATGGGTAATAATGCGATTGAGAGATGTTAGGAATTTGATTTAGGAGAAATTGAAATTAATTTTGAAAAGAACATTTATGACTCTAAACACGCAAAAAAAAGTGGGTGATAAGGAGGGTGAGTGATAAGAAGGTGTATGCCACTTACTTATCAAGAGAATGAGAATTTTTACGTAACATTTCTATATTACAATTACTCTTTGGCTATCTAGCATCACCAAAAAATTTATTACTCAAGTCTTCCTAAATTTTGATTAGAATTTTGTGCTGATAACGTGTTATAAAATAAATAAGAAAGTAAAAATAAATATAAAATAAAAAAATATAAATAGAAGATTCTAGTATTCATATTCACCAATATTATTGCCTCAATATAATAAAAATGATTGCTATATATATCTACTAATATTATATGTGATAATATGCATATATAAAAGAGAAAGAAGTGTTTAGTTGTTGTTACTGTGTGTTGTTTCAAATGTGATTTTCCTTATTTATACATATAATAAGTCTTTATTTTCAAACTTTATTTATTTGAATTTATTTTAAAAAGTGATTCCTTCACTATTGAATTTTATCTCTTCTCATCACAACAATGTGTTTAATATCTTAAAAATAAAAGCTATTAAGTATATGAATTAGTGGTGAAAATTTTAAATAAGAGATATGAGATTTTAGATTCAAATTTATAATCATTAATTAATGTATCCAAAGAACAAATATCTGAAAATTATAAAAGATAGTACCAGTATCTTTTTATTTAAAATTTAAAAGTACAATTAATGAATTAATACGAAGTTATATTATTTTGTGCATACAAAGTTATAAACGTAAAAATGAATAAAGTTTTGTCATTACTTTTAACATTAGTGGCCTATGAACTTTATTACGAGTAATGGAAGTGGAAGTGAGGCCTTTGTCCTTTGTGCTTGGGTTTGTCGTTTCCTTCAAGGTGATTGCTGAATCGGACATCCTGCAAGGACAAATTAAACTAGATTCTCTTCACTAAAATAAGATACAAGACAAGTTGATCAAAATTAATGATATAACTTCATATCTTTTACTTAAATTTAGCTTCTATAATTTGCTGAAGTGCATGTATGAAAATAATTTATAAACTAAATGTACTTGAGCAATCAACATCAAGTTGGATACTTTCACAACAGTTGCTTACACAGATAATATAAAACACGTCACTTCCTATAGAAACCTAAATATTTTCACAAATAGTGAACCAGATGAACACATGACAATGTGTTGCCAATTTTTATTTTTATTTTTATCACTTTATAAAGCACTCAACATAATTGTACCATCTGACCCAAAAGAAAGGAACATGATTGGACCATATACGATGAATTATTGTTCTTAAGAAACAGAACATGATGTTGGAAACCATTAAACCTAGTGTACATAGCCTCCAATAATAGATAAGAAAGTTGAATTGGTGTTATTTTCACTTCTTTTATTGCCTTCACAAAATTAGTAAATAGCATAAGTTTGAGAACACTGTGATGCACAAAAAACTTACCTCAACAAAACAGCAGCAAGTGCAGATCTCAAGAGCTCCGATCTGGATGGCTGAGTCTTATGTATTATTTCTAAGGAAGAAAAATGTGTATGAGGAAACCAGCCAACTTTCATTTTGTAATTATGTGCTTTTAAACATTTTAGAAGGAACATTAGATGGTAATATCATGGCACCAAACAACTAGTTTACCTTCTTATATATGCATCTACATATCTAATTGAGATTGGATGCTACAAGTGGCAGCAAGTCTATCTTCTTGTGGAAGTCCAATCCAAGATAATCAAAACGAGGACATAAGATGATGCAGTAAGCATTATAGTATTAATTCACTATATGCTCATAAAGAAAAATACTAAACTCCGTTAAACCTTCAACAGCGAAAAACACAGTGCTTCATACATAATCTACTTGATTATTATCAAATAACCAGTTAATCTCAGAAAGATTGTTATCATTGTTGTGACCTATATCAGATCATTAACAAAGGTAATTAAATTGAACTACAACAGATATATAAAACAGAAACGAAATAGTAATCAACACGCGAAAACCATTAATGCAAAGATGACAAACTTTTTGACTAGCCTGCCAACATTGATCTCAAGTTTCTAATGAGTCCACATCCTCTCTAACAGTTGAGACTTGCACCCTGTTAGCTATTAATCAACAACCACCGTTGTCTACCTCGCCGTTTATCTGGCGTTTGGCTTCTATCTGTAAAACCGAAGGAGGGAAGAAAACTCAATATTAGATTGAATGGGAAAAAAATTTACCACTACCCCATGTATAGAGAAAGCTGATTATTTGCAGAATCTCCATTAATATCCCTTCCACAATGCTTTGATTTCAAGATAGTGTGGTGACCATGACGAACATGAAAGTAATTCATACTAATGTAGGAATAAGAGACATGGATGAGTCAAAGGGATTGAAAGGGAAAAATGAAAGTTACTTACAACTGAGCTATGCAGCTGGCAACACCTGAGATGCATTGAGATGTTTCGTATGGACTTTGAAATCACACATCTCAGTTACTTACAGTTGATATTGAAACAAAAGTAAGAGCAATAATATAAGAAGAGCATAACAAGAGAGTTAATTTTGATGCAGTCATATTCAGTCACGATTGAAAATTAGTTATTTTTATTGATACGACAATACATGTTAATTATGTAAACCTTGAAAACTAAATCTAATTAATTCCCAATTTTGGTGTCTTAAGTTCCTCTTTATTTACTCTGTCTCTAGCAACTTTATCAATTATTTGACTTTTCCACATGTGGAATTATGCATCAGATCTTTAATTCAACAAGGATTAATCCCATTCTTAGAAAGCAAGATGCAAAAATACCTTTGGCACTATAACAAATTCGGGCTGAGGCAACCTTTGAAAACGTTGCCTATAATACGGAAAAGTATTGCCTTTGATCAAAGGCAACACTTTCTGACAAAACGCAACGCTTTTTGGGGGTTGGCTATACAGCCATTACCTTTGGTCTAAGGCAACGCTTTTGTGCATCAAAGGGAACCCTTTTTATGGCAACATTAAAAAAACGTTGCCTTTTCCACAAAAAAGTAACTCCACAAAAGGGTTGACTTAGGGGACCCAAACACAACGCTTTAGATAAGACTTTATGGCAACACTTTTTACAAGTTGTATTTTCTAATACATAAAGCAACATTTGTCCAGATTTTTTTAAGTTGCCTTTTCATATACCTAAAGCAACACTTATATAAGTTTTTTTCTGGTTGTTTTTTCATATACCTAAAACAAACTTAATCAATATAGGGAGAATAAACTAATAATATATATTGCATATATAGAAAGGTCTTCCAAGTGCCAATTAACATACTTGCTAAGTTACCAAGTCAAATAAATAAACATAAGTAACAAAATACATATTTTTCCTATTGTGCGATGTTGTGAATTTGGCAATGCACCTTGCATGTGTATTTCATCACTAATAAGGCAGTAATCAACACACTTACACCCCTTGAAAAACAAACCTAATTCTAAATCTCAACATACCAACTAATAGAAAACTATAACCGAACTACTTTCTTGAGATCCTGTGGTGCTATTCACAAAATTCTATAGTCACAAGTAGGATATCAATTTGTTTCCATTTGTTCCCCACATTCCTCACCATTTGATTTTGTTGCTTCAGCACCATTAGCATCTTCAGGGGGTGGTGGCAATGTTCTCTTCACAATCTCAACTATTTCTGTGAGCTCTTCATCCGAAAAACGAGTATCACAACACTCTATGATCTATGTAACAAAATCAAAGCACACCAAAACTCTAATTAGAACTACTCAAATAAATGCTAAACACAAGTGAAGATAGACAACAAACTCAAAAGCATATCACCGAGTTCATCGATTGTCAATGTCAAACATAAAAATGACATAACATAGTAGAGTGATTCTATGGCTTAATAATCCATGCACCATCATAATTACTTTTCTCATTTCAAAACAAATGCAACCAATCAAGAATTGACATACCCCAAATTCACATTGAACAAGGAACTTAGAAGACAAGGTTTTGTCATTTATGTTCTAAGCTACAAGGACTCAAATATGGGTTCAAGGATGATTAATCACTTTTCCTTATGAGTTTTCGAATCATACTAAGACGAATTTAGAGCTAAGCATTTTCCATAGTATTTAGAAGTTATGTAATAATGTTAAGGTACCTATCTATTCTCAGAAAGATTCTATTGCTTATATGTTAGTGTGTTACTGCTAACCAGTTTACTAAAGCGAAAGACAAGGTTTAGTGGGTAAAAACTAAAAAGTAACTAAAAAGTTGAGAGCAAATATAACTTGTAAACATTATTGCCAACATACAGAAAAAATTTCGACTATGTTGGTGGGCCTGATGTTGATTATGTTGAGAATCTCAGATTTTGCTAGATCATGGCTTTTAACATTTTCAAAGAACTCATTGATGCTCTCTCTTGTTTGATCACGAGCAGCAGTATCAAAAGTAAAAGGACTGCTTTGTAGTTGAAACAAGACAGACAAAAGAAAATCATACCATGTTCATCCAGTCTGATAGATGATCCCCTACAGAAGCTAGAGCCTTATTGCAGTGCCTCAACCCCGCATCCAAAGTTGCCTCCAAGTCAGTAAGGCGCGACGAAACCTATATCCAGAAAAGCAAACTCTTGACCCCCTAAAACATCATTGCAAGAATATGCAAAACTCAACAGTTAAAACTTTAAAAACAACATCCCACTGATAAATCTTAAACCAGATGGAATTAAATAAGGGGGTTAAAAATAAGGAAAGAGTACTAATATGTTAATAACGATAAATAAGGTGCATATCTACACCCCTAAACTTCGAAATTAAACTGAGAATATGCTTGCTACAAAACATCAAGAAGAAAAATAAATAAATAAATACCTTCTGCAATACAATCTTGAATTCGAGGAGTTCATTATATGATTGCCGAAGTTTGTCACTGTTGGAATTCATTTCAATTAGCTCATGTTCATGCTCAGCAAGTTGTATCTGGTTAAAGTAAAATCAAATAGAATTTAAATCAGAGCAAACCCACCAACTTAAATAGCAACAGCATGTCATTTTTGGCAGCTTGAGAACATTAAATACAAAATCTTTGGAAATAATTGAATATTATACACACACACAGACATGACAAAAAAAGGACATAGAATGATACCTCTTCTCCAAGTCAATCTCTGGTTGCAATGTAGTATGAGAAGACATTATGCCATCTTTATTGATTTGATCCTTGAAGAATCGTAGCTTCCGTGACATTTTCGCACATTGCTTTACCTGCCAAAAGTGGATTGTGTTATCCATTAATAACAGAATGGACAACAGATAAAAAATATTATTTAAAAAAAGAAAAAAGAAGGTCATTACTTCTGAAGATAGATAATATATATCTAGTTCAATAAAATTATAAACTAAAAATTACAGGAAAGCACTAAACAAATGTTAAGAGCATAAAGAACGTCAACAAATTGAAACATAAACAAATGGATAGCAATATAAAGAACGTCTTATGAGCAACAAGAACAAGATCCACAGAATTCCAATAATGTTAAGAGCAAGGATAGTTCAATATATTACATATGCACATGAATATGGGAATTGCAAAAGTTATTTATGTTATGAGAAGCACTAACATTGTCTTTCTTAGTTTTCAAAATTGAGTTAAGCCATAAAAACACTCACAGTCAAAATTGAGGAAAGCCATATGCTCCAGCGGCCAGAATTCCCAAGCTACACCACATATTACATCAGCATCTCCCTACAAGACAACAATGATGACATATATGACATCAAATATCATTCAGAAGAAAACTAAAGAAAAAAATAGACACCTTGAAAATTAAAATTTTAATAGTGTCACAAAATGCTCTTTTTGTTCCTTCTTTCTTGTTCTTTTCCCTTTAACTTGAATCCTACTGAAAACCAGTGAAAAACTTGAAATTCAACAAAATATCAATCAATCCATTCCAAACAAATTGAAGTTCCAGACTCAAGAATTATAATAGCATGCGTAATTACCTATGAACTAAGACATATGCTGATAAGAAAATCCTAATTTTAATCTAAATTAACCTAATTAGCAAAAATAAGTTTGACTAAATAAAATTACTAAGTAAAAATTAAAATCCAACTAAAATGTAATAAATTAAATTAGATAACAGCAAAATGGGTTTTTGCAAAAACCTGGAAATTGAAGAACAGAGTAACAAGGCAGGGGTGAGGAGGTTACACTTGAGGGGTGGTCGCCGTGTTGCCAGAGCAATAGACCAGCGGAGGGGTGGTCGCTGTGTTATGTCAAAGCTCGCTAGCGGAACAATGGATGCTATGGTTCTGCATGCATCTCCAGTTCGCAAAGAGGAGGATGCGAGAAAAGAGAAGAAGAGGAAGAAGGAGAAGAGAAAGGAGAGGGGTTTCTCGTCGGAGGTGGTTCGGCGCAGAACGAGGAGAGCACCGCGCCGTCGTCGTGGAGATGACTGCGTGGAGAAGAGCACCGCACAGTCGCTGTAGAGGAGTGCACCGCGCTGTCGCCATGGATGAGAGCACCGCGCCGTCGCCATGGAGGAGCTGCTGTCGCCGTTAGCGTCGTCGGTTATTGGAGCTGACAATGGAGAAAGGAGAGAAAGGGATCGTGTGTGGGTGTTACTAGCTTCAGTGGCTTGGTTATTTAGGGCTTAGGATATTCTCTTTTCACTGATAAACAATTTTTTTTTAAGTTACTTGATAGAAAAATTAATTGGTGGGAAAATGATTAAAAGTTTTTCTCTAAAATTTTTAACTATGAATAATTTTAGGCAACTTTTTATAAACGTTATTTGTTAATTTTTTTTGACAACCCTTATAAAATTTTGTATTTTTATTTAAAAGTGTTGTCTTAAAGTTTTTATTTTGCAACATTTTGTAAACGTTGTTTTAGATATCAAAGGCAACTTTTTTTATGGGTGACCAAAAATTTTGTTATCTTTGCCTTACTCAAAAGTAACCCGTAAAAAAGGTTGTCTTTGCCTATCTAAGACAAATTTTGTTAAATGTTGCTTCGAATAAGGGTTGCCTTAGGGCAAAAATGTTGTAGTGTAGTTTGACATAATATTGACATTTATTTAAGTTTGAGAGTTTTCAAAAGCATCAAGAAAAGCGAGTGGTGAATCTTGATGACCGAAAAAAAAAGATGAATTTTGATAGGTTTGTGTGCATACTCTTCACTTTGTTGTGTAAATTCAAGCATTTGAATTGTTGATTCTTGACTTCATTCCTAGTTTTTCTTCTGCCACCGTTCTACTCATGGGACAGCTAGTCTGCTACGCTGTCAATTGTGATGGAATCGCATCACGGAGATATGTGAATAGTAGTAACAGCATCACGAAAATGTAGAGGAAAAAGAGGAACCCTAACGGCATTGCTCTTGTTCCTTACAACCTCCACATAGTGCAATTACGCTATGTTATGCTATGCCTATCAATAAGCATGCAAAATTGGAGATGGAAATGCAGCGGCAGCATAGAACGGAACAGAACATTTTCTTCTTTTATTTATTTACTAGTATTTTTATTCGTAATAACATTACTAAAATATAAATTTTTGAGAAATTCCCCAAATAGGTCCCCAAGAAATTTACCATTCGACAGTTTTATTTCCCACAAAATTTAACTAAGATTTTGACCTTGAGGTTCTCAGATATCCAAACCGTTTGATCCGGTTAACGTGGTGATGTGTCAGGTTAACTGCGACATGTCACCTCCAGGATATTTTGGTCCCCATCCACGCTGGACAAAATGACGTCGTATTGAAACCAGGGGCAAAACGACGTCGTATTGGAACCAGGGGCAAAACGACGTCGTTTCGGAGAGGACAAATTCGTCTCAATTTGGACAGAGAATGCAAACGGCGTCGTTTTCATGTGGGGAACCTATTTGCCTTATAATAGAATCTTAAGGGACCTATTTAACCTATAATTCGTGATGTTACACTCAAATACTTTCATTGCCCCTGTTTGTTAATATTGAAAACACATGCTGATGTATTTGGACCTGGTAGCATGTAAGAGCCTAATCCTCCCTCTTAATATACTCAAGTTGACAATTCTCCCTCAGATGCGACAAGAAATGTCTCAAGCAATACAAAGGTATGCCCCATGTAAGTGGCTTGATGTAAGCAGTTGAACTCTGTGTGAAACATGGTGATAATAATACTGCTTATTCCAATCTCAGCTTTCTTTTAAATGTCCAAAGGAGATAGTAATTAGGGCCAAGAATTCGAGGAGTGTTAGTGTTGAGACAATGGCAGCTGCAACCAATGGCACAATATCTAAATTGTTCAAATTCATTCCAACACCAGGGTTGAACCAGTCTTTCAAGAAATGATGCTTCTAAGAATTAGTGTGAAAGTTGTTGTCTTAGTTATGTTACCACCTTTTGTTATGTTGGAGGAAGAAGACTTTATGTTGTTTAGAATGGTTTCGTTTAGTTTATGTTGAAGAAAATAAATCTTCTTTTGACTTGATTTAGTTTGTGTTGCTATTGAAGCCAAATATTTGTATGGTTAATATGTTTGGGGTTCTCAGGTTTATGTTACCATTTTGATAAATGAACTGACCAATGTCAATGTGTTTTTAAGATTTGCGTTGAAGTAAATATAGCTTCTTTTAACATCATAGATTATAGGTCAAATAGGTCCCCTAAGATATTATTATAAGGCAAATAGGTCCTCCACATGAAAATGGCGCCGTTTGCATTTTTTGTCCAAGTGGGGATAAATTTGTCCTCCTCGAAACGTCGTCGTTTTGTCTCTGGTTCCGATACAACATCGTTTTGTCCAGCGTGGATGGGGACCAAAATGTCCTGGAGGTGACATGTCGCAGTTAACCTGATATGTCACCATGTTAACCGAATCAAACGGTTTTAGGGACGTATGTGGTGGATATCTGAGAATCTCAGGTCAAAATCTTAGTTAAATTTTGTGGAGGACAAAACTGTCGGATGGTAAATTTCTTGGGGACCTATATGGTCCATTTTATTTTGACAGTTTAAATTATGCATGACACAAAAAATTTATAAAATTAAACTACTTTTACAACAAAAGTTGTAGGTTGACAAAAGTCTCTAGTTAAGAAAACTAAAATATCTGTATATAAAAAATTAAATAATAAAATTTTTAGTTATTATTTTTATATGAAAAAAATTAATTTTTTATTAATAATTAATTTTGACATTCATTAACTAAAATTTAAAATAATTTAACGTGTATAATTTTACATTTAATTAGATATTAAGTCTATTGTACAAATAGAAATAATTAATTTTTATACTTGCTATTAAAAATAATATTTTTTTATATGTATATGAAAATATAATTAGATATTATTATAAAAAATTATACTGATAGTTATAAAATTAAGTCAAAATTAATTTTTTTAAAACAATTGAATCTTGATTCTACCTTTTAATTATAATATTAATATTCTCTCCAAAT